>NW_015151088.1:118247-132442 GCF_000732505.1 Cyprinodon variegatus | reverse complement strand
GCGCCAGGTTAGCCTCAGTTCACATGTTCTAGACCTTCATTTAGCTCCATCCGTTAAAGGACTCAAGATTGGCCCACCAATTTCACATCAAACAGTTAGAGTTCCCCGCCAGCCTGATCAGACACCTGCACCTGTCACCATTGATACTAGACCTGTTTCCTCGCCAGATAATTTTGCGCCCTACATCCATGAGGCTGATCTTTGGCAATATTTTTATGGGGATAGAGAGGACATCCTCCCTTTCGAGCCACCACCCTCAGCTCCACGCCAGCCAGATCCTGATCCTGAACCAGTTAATTACCCAGATAGTTTTAAACCTAACCCCATGCCTGATTCTTTAGCCCCTGATTCTATTATCCATTCTGGTACTCTTATTTTTCAACCGGTTAATTTGTCGCCAGATTCTTTCAGTAAACCCGTTAGCCTGGGTCCAAAGACCCCTCGGCGTAAGAAACGGCGTCGCCTTAAATCAGCTCTGTGCCGTCTAGAGACCCCTGAGTCAGCTCTGTGCCATCTAGAAACCCCTGAGTCAGCTCTGTGCCGTCCAGAGACCCCTGAGCCTGCCCTGTGCCATCCAGAGACCCCTGAGCTTAAATTTAAGAGGGCTTCAGAATTTGGTGTTGGTGAAAATGTGCCTCCAAGAGCCTCTGAGCAGG
The DNA here is from genome assembly GCF_000732505.1 of Cyprinodon variegatus. Taxonomy (NCBI): domain Eukaryota; kingdom Metazoa; phylum Chordata; class Actinopteri; order Cyprinodontiformes; family Cyprinodontidae; genus Cyprinodon; species Cyprinodon variegatus. The sequence continues at coordinate 131,786 of NW_015151088.1, read as the reverse complement.
GGCCACAAACCGCCAAGAGCCCTCTACAGATGCTTCAAGCCACCTCTGAGACTGAACATGTGCATCCATCGGTGGTCTCTCCAGTTCCTGAGGTGGAACCACAGTCGGTGGTCTCTCCGGTTCCTGAGGTGGAACCACAGTCGGTGGTGTCTCCTGTTCCTGAGGTGGAACCACAGCCGGTGGTGTCTCCTGTTCCTGAGTTGGAGCCACAGTTGGTGGCCTCCCCAGTTCCAGATGTGGAGCCGCGGTCGGCGGCCTCCTCAGTTCCTGTCCAGGAGCCGCAGGTGTCGGACTCCTGTGGGCCTGTTCCTGGGACTTGGTCGGTGGTCCTCCCTGTTCCTGATCCGGAGCCGCAATCGGCGGGCTCCTCTGTTCCTGACCGGGAGCCGCAATCGGCGGGCTTCTCTGTTCCTGACCGGGAGCCGCAATCGGCGGGCTCCCCTGTTCCTGACCGGGAGCCGCAATCGGCGGGCTCCCCTGTTCCTGACCGGGAGCCGCAATCGGCNCCCAAGTCTTTTGTAGAGTCTCTACATTACAGTTCAACCTTATTTTGAAGTCCCCCCCCCCCCCCCCCCCAAGTCTTTTGTAGAGTCTCTACATTACAGTTCAACCTTATTTTGAAGTATATGGGGCCAAAAGGCTGTTGAGAACAGTCGGTGGAAGTAAATCCATCTTTTTAGAGCCTAAGCTGGTGGGAATCTAACTGAGGGATAGGACAGGGGGGTGTCAATCAGCAGACAAAAAAACAGCTTTATATGGGGCATCGGATAAAGGAGTTTGCCCTGCAACCAGATGGTTGTTGGTTCAAGTCCCTGCACCCGGTTTCAGTGTTGTTGTATCCTTGGGCAAGACATACTCCACCTGCACTGACTACTGATGGTGGTCGGAGGGACTGGTGGCACCTGTGTATGGCAGCCTCGCTTCTGTCAGTGAGCTGCAGGGAAGCTGTGGCTAAAATGTAGCTCGCTATCATCAGTGTGTGCGTGAATGGGTGAATGGCTGAATGTATAGTACTGTGAAGCGGTTTGGTCTAGTCTCCTGACTTGAAAAATTGCTGTATAAGTACAGGCCATTCACCATTTATAATGTTTTGTTGGGGGTTTTTTCCTGATAGATGTACTTAAAGTTACAGTTGAGGATGTTTTTTTTTTCCAGGTGGATCATCAAAATAAGTGGTCTTCCTTATTGTCAATCATTCTGCTGATATGTTTACTGTACATAAGGCCGTCATACGTTCCCATTTTCAATATGTTTTGAAATGGCTTTGGACTACAGTGCAATTGGAAAGGATGATGGAGCATATCCACCCACCACATAAGGAAAAGTAGTTTAAGGGACAAAATGGTTATAAGTTTATAGGAATAGAAAGTCTTTCTCTAACAGAAGTCCTCACCATGTTTGTTGATGAGAAGAATCAAGTATTCTCTGTAAAAAGAGCTGACATAGAGCAGCATGGCAGGGCTTTGACTGGTTCTGAAGCTCAGGGAGATGTCTTCTCCTCTCAGTGTGATATCCGAGTAGATGGATGAGTGCAAATAGCTGCTGTTCCTGCTCATCTCATATGGCTCCGTTACGATATAAGTGATGGATGTTGTTGACTTAAAGCTGCCTGAAACTTCTGAAAGATAAAAAGTCATGCGCAGTTATCAGTGGGGAAGATGACTGGAATCCAGCTCATTGTGGCTACAAACACCCGTTATGGAGTTGCAAGTGGATTTGAGTTGACAGTTCTTTCATCATAGTGAGAATATGTAATATATACAAACTTTTGTTGACATGATACTGCAACATTTCTGTTCTTTACTTTGATGAATTGCTTTTACAAGTAAATTTTAAATTCACACATCATAAACATTTCAGTAATATTATAAATGTTTTGTATTTTCCTTCCATATCAAACCCTGTTGCTGTGATTTTTAAAACTAGTCAGTAATATCAATGTAGTCCTAAATATTTGTTTCAAGGTTGTCCCAAAGCCCCTCGATTCTGAACCGATTTCTAAAACACCTTGAATAGGCTCTACTCTAGAGTCCCTGTGCTTATATTCTTTATCTCAAAGCTGGATATCATATCCAGGGTTAAAAAAATATATATTTTCTCTGTATCTCATCAGGCAAAAGCCAACTGACAGACCTGAGCCTAACTGCTGCAGTGTTTTAATGCTTTTTCTGGAATTACCAGAGTGTAGAGACCCATTGTCTGTAGACCAGAATAGCACTTTAAGACAATTCCAGTATTTGATCTCTGATACAAAACAATGTATAAATAATCCTGTAAAAACAAAATGACAGACAATTCAGATAATAAGTAATAATCCAATGTCTGCAAACAGATTATTTTCTTTGTAGCTGAGGCATTACTAGAGTTGAACTTTAACAACTTTGTGAGACAAATTATTAAGTTAAGTTCTTTCTATGGCAATTTGTTTGCAATTATCCCAAAACAGTCTGACATAATGATCCCTTTCCAGTCCCACAGTGGGGAAATTCAAACTCCAGACTTCATGATATAATGCCTGGCTTTCGAACTAAAAGGGCATCACTCCATATTCAATAGATGAGTATCATCTCTATCACTGCAAGCTTTACCGACCTCTAAATCTCTGTAGAGGAGCAGGTTTTACACCCTAACATGTGTGAATGGGTAATTCATTAGTAAAGGTTTTCCATAACACGTTTGTGTCATAAACTGTACTTATTGCTAAAAGAAACTGTTTAAATGTGTGGAAAGTCAAGATGAAATAGTTTTTAATACAGCTCCATCACTTGTGCTGGTAAACAGTAACCACTGGAAGTTGCTGGTTTGTGGTTTTTCCTTCAGTGAAATGAAACTATATATCTTGGTTTAATTAGAACAAGTATATTGGCAAAATTTTCAACACAGTGTTTCCCCTCATGTTTCTTTAACTGTGTTGGTTTATTTCAGTACAGTACATCAATACAAAAGCCAGCAGAATATTCCTGATTAATCCTACACAACTGTTATAAGAGCTTGAGGATTCAAGAAATTCAGTTAAAATATACAGTAATTCAAGCTTTAAGAAATAAAAACATAGCCTGTACAGGTTTAGAAAAACAAATATGACTTGCAAAATATTGCATGGCTTGTATTAAAGATCTATAAAACTAAAGCGGTTTTCTTTTTGAGAAGAAGTAGTTGCATAAGAGATGTGGCATTGGCTCTCATCAATGGAATAACAAAATACAATTGCTCTTGCACAAATAGTTTCATTTGTTTACAAGGTTAGGGACATGACATGGGATAACAGACTGGGTAGGATGAAATAGGTGTGTGTTGAGCCACCTATCAACAACAAGGAAGAAGCTGCATAGTCACTGAACTCAAAGTACATTGAGGAGTTAGTGTTTTGTGATCATAAGGAAATTCAATTTGCAATCAAATTAATGCTTTTATGGTTAGACTGTGTGTATATTCTACATCTTGGCAAGTCCAGAGACGGTATTGCTCAGGAGATCCTGTATAAAAAGGACAACAGATCAGTGCAACAAACACACAGACTTTGCTGTGATAGTTCTTTCAGCATCCTCCAAATGTATTTATACACCTTTGAGTATCTGTGGAAAAAACAGTTTCTTCAAAACAGTCTTGCTTCTTTAGATGCAAGCTTTTCCTCTTATGGTGCATTCAGACTGGACGCGGTGAAAAGGGGGGTTCTTCCGCTCTGTACTTCAGATGCACAGTGTTTACACCCTGGGCCGCCTTATCAAATAGGAGGAGCTTCAGCTACATGGAGCTGACACCCCATTGATCTGAAAACATCTCAGCAAATAGACTAAATGGTTAGTTTCATTAGTGCAGATTTGTGCATTTAAAATGGTCATTTGTAAAATTAGAGGTCACTTAGATGTCAACTATCCCCCATTAAGGTCTTAATTGAATCAAAATTATCTAGCCTACTTTTTCAGTGCTACAGGAGCTGGTCACTGACCTGAAACGAGCTGGGACCAACGTTTCCAAGGTTACTGTTGGAAATACGTCATGGTTTTAAATCATTCATGGTATGGAAGGTTCCACTTCAAGGCCCATATTAAGTTTGCCTATGACCATTTTGATGATCCAGAGGAGTCATGGGAGAAAGTCCTATGGTCAGATGAGACCAAAATAGAACTTTATGGTCATAATTCTACTAACCGTGTGTGGAGGAAGAAGAAAGATGAGTTCCATCCCAAGAACACCATCCCTCATGTGAAGCATGGAGATGGTAGCATCATGTTTTGGGGGTGTTTTTCTGCAAATAGGACAGGGTGACTGCACTGTATTAAGGAGAGTATGACTGGGGCCATGTTGTGGAACAACCTCCCTTCCTCAGTTAGAGCATTGAAGATGGGTTGAGGCTGGGTCTTCTGACATCACAATGACCCGAGACACACAGCCAGGAGAGGACCTCACACTGGAGTCTACTGTCACAACTGTTTTGAATTCACTTAACATGCGATAGTCTCCTGCATCCTTGATTACTGTTCTTTGATTTCACCTCCTCGTGGTAATCATGGATTTACAAAGCAACTAGCAGTACTTTTTACAGTACCTTAAAAAGCCGAAAAAGTTGTCCACGTTCATAGGTTCATCAGATTCCCAGAGATGGAACAAGTATGGGGAATAAGATCACCTCCAAAAGCTTTCAGCTGCACTTCTGGGCTCTGCTGTCCCACATTGGGAATGCTTTGTAGGGAGAACTCACCTCGCAAAGCATTATGGGAATTGCTGTCACATTGCTGTCACCATAGGCTGATGCTACCTGACATTGGCGACTATTAATAAAGATGGTGCAGGCACTGTGCAGTGGACCAACAGGAAAGTGATCGTCTGTCCAATCGGTAAGTTAACTTAGTTCACTATAAAGTCCCTGCTCTATAGAGTGATTGAGGGATTTAGGGGTAAGGGCAGATGTTCAGACACAGTAAGCTTATATGAGCTATGAGAACAGCAACTTTTAAACAGAGCGTGCAAAAGGAGAAATGGGCTCCTGCATGCTCTTTGGGAATTTTTTTAAGTGAGAGAGCAGGTCTTGTAAAAAAATTCGAGAAAATCTTCCACAATATCTTTAAGGTGCATTCACGCCAAATGCAAAACATGCGTCTGCTTTTGCTTTCCTTGGTATTTGCCGGGCCAGAGAAAGCATTAAGCGTGGCAGGCGAATTTATTCAACGGGCGAGAGTCTCCTACATCCTTGATTCTTCTGTTCTTTAATTTCAGCTCATCATGGTAGTCATGGATTTGCAAAGCAACTGGCAGTGTTTTTAAGACCATCTCTAAAAGCTTTCAGCTGCACTTGTGGGCTCTGCTGTCCCGCATTGGGAATGCTGTACCACGGTTTTGGACAGTGGTACATCAGAGTAGCCAGCTTGAGAGGCAGAGCAAGGAGAGGCTACGCCCTCTAGGATAACTACGGGAGGTGAAAGGACTACCGCAGAGGATCAGGAAAGCTTGCCCAGGCAGACACCGGCAGAGCTAAAGAAAGAATGCATCCATCTACACTGGAAGTAAGACAATGAAAAAGTCCTCTTGGGCTAAATTAAAACAGCTTTTTTTAAAAGTCACCTTAAACCTCTTAAGAGCATTCCCACCTTATCCTTTGTCAAAATTTCTTTCTCTATCATCCATTTTCAATAAAAAGGCTCATCTCCACATTACTCCTTCACTGTAGCTCACAATCAAAACTAGTCCTTGTTTGGATTTTGCGACATGAATGCAAACAAATGTTCAGACTTTTAAATTCCATTGACAGGTCAGGCGGTGATTAATTGTCGATAGCTTTGGCCAAATCTTGTCTCTCAGCCTGGCCTCACTCCAGATCCGCCCTCTACATTGAGATTACATGGGAATCCTCGCTCCAGCTCCTGGTTTGGTCTGAATGTATTATAGTAACTATGGAAGTAATTACAGATAGTCAGAACAGGCTCATTTTATGTTAAAATTGCCTTTGATAAGTCCTCTGTGGATTAATCCTGCGTGTTCTTTAATTGGATCCTGGTCAAAAGGAAATGCTATGCTTGAGTTTTTAACACCTAATATATCTATCTGACCTAGTGAATGGTTTTGTTTTCATTGTTCACACAAAACTAGAACCTGACTAAATCAGGAAATAAAACAACATAATTGGCTTTAAGAATGGAGGAGACAGAGAAAAGACAGAGTTTATTAGGGAAAACCTGCTCCTGACCAGGTTAGCTTTGGGAAATAAGATGTTGCCAAAGTAACAGAAACAGATGTTGAGTACACCTGCTTTGCAAAACGGGTCCCATAAGACATAGAATCCCCAAACACAGGGTTTCTGAGTTCAATGTTAAAAAAATTCATATTAATAAAAATATGAGTCAGTTTGTTTAGGTTTGCTTTTACCAACAATATTGACTGCTGACCAGGCCATATTTTAAAATTAACTAAAATGTTAAATCTAATAAAACTTTTCAAAGTAACTTTAAAAACCTTTAAACACATAATTATTCTCTTAAAGAAGGCAAAAAAACAACAAAAAACAATTGAATTCCTTTGTAGGTACCAGTGCCCTCACATTCCAAAGAATACAGTAATTGTTATATTCCTCTGAGATGCTGCCTTATGTCGCTGCCTGTCACCACTATATGAACCTGGCAAACAACAAATACTTTGAGGGGCCTCTGGATAACATATACAGACGGAGCTGTCAAGATAAAATGCAATAAAATGCAGTAACATGGGCCTGTGTTCTAATACAGACTCATATCCCGTTGATATGAGAAAAGTAAAGTCACCTCTGAAATGAAAACAAGCTGCTGTAATGAAAACCGAAAACAGTAGAACTTAAAAACTTCTCAGGTGTAAATGCAATCTTGTGGAAAGTGGCAGCAGTGGTTTTTCTTTTGAAATGTCAAATGTGTGTCACATGTGTGATTCAACTTTTTTCAGTCTTGATTTCAAATAAATGTAAACAAGTAAATCTTGATAAGATTCAAATATTAAAAATTGAAAATAGTTAAGCTTAACCATATTAGGCTAATAATTCATTTCCGTTCCCCTGGTGATGAGCTGCTTTCCTTTAAATCTTAGAGACACAAAACTGCATGTAAATACATACTACACTAATCATTCATTTCTGTTGTCCAATGCAATTGTCAAAGCGTGTGAAAGTATTAAACATTTCAACAAACCAATTTGAACACTCAATTAAGATTCTCTTTAGATTTCCTGAGGATATTTGACCATGTTACCAGGGCTATGCTTTTTTGCAGTTTGTAATCTGTTAATTAATATTATGCCCATTGGTTAGGGCATAGAGCTTGCAATCCTGAGGTTGTGAGTTTAAAACCCACTCCCACAGACTGCTACTCTGGGTTCCTGAGCAAAGACCCTTAACCCCACACTGCTCCCCGGGTGCGGGAAATGGCAGCCCACTGCTCCCCAAGGGGATGGGTTAAATGTGAATGTGAAGTGAATTACGTTTTGCTGTACTTGTGACAGTGTAATGAAAATGCAATGCTGGAAAAAATTAATAAATAGATAAAATATTATCAATCAAAAGTATTAAAATCTTCAAAGGCTTTTTCCATGTATTTTTCATTGTAATTCCTAATAGAAAGGTTTCAGTGAGCTGGTACCTTTGTGACAGAAGACGCCAGTGTGGGCAGACTGGCTGCAGTCACATGAGAACCCGTTGGCCTTTTCCACACAACGTCCCTGGTTTTGGCAGAGTGTAGCATAGCTGCTGCAATGCCCCGGGCATCCAGGTCTGACGCCAGGTGTGATCCTTGCCCTTTCCTCCAGATTCAGTGTGACGCCGTTTAGCTGCAGAGAGCGGATACAGCCCAGAAAGCCTTTCTGTCGTGATGCTGTGCCTCCTGCCAAGAAAAAAAAAAAAAAAAAGAACAACACTGTAGCTGCACTAGTTCTGTTGTCTCTGTATCCTTCATTCAATTTTGTCAGACTCTTTTGCACTCTTTGACTGTCCTCCTTTCATTCTGGCATGTCTGTTATTCACAGTGTTTTTCTGCTCTAATGTATGTTGTGCAGGTAAAATCTGTCCAGTTATGAAATAAAAAAACACCCTGCTTGGCATTAAAGCTGCCCTTTATTGGTTGACCAATTGACTAATGGGCCATCTGCTGTTTGATTTATAATTCTACACACTAATGGATAAGAGGAAACCTGATTATCCTTCAACTACAAAATCAATATTCAGCAATGCAACCAAAAGGATAGACTTGGCAAAATTACTTTTCTCCTCGTAATCCAACCTGTCCACTCTAATCCGTGCATTACCGTTTTGTTCACACATTAGCCAGCTTCCTATTTGAATTAACGCTGAAATGTTCAGCTCAAACTTCCTAAAAAAATGAAAACATTAAATAAACTTTAAAAGGCACTCCTAATCTGTTCTACTTATGTTCCATTAAGATGACAAAGAAATTAGAGTGTTCCCTAGTGAGAGACATTTTGTGAGGGATTCAAATAAATATAAGGGATCTGAAAAGCCTGAGAGACAAAAATCTTATTATCAGAACCCAAATCCCTCATGACACAATTTCACCCATTTAAACAGTTGGACTTTCTAACAACACAGGGTGAGAGCACACATCAGGTCAAAGTCCTGTTCTGACAATACAGCTGCAGGAAAAAAAATAGCTGTAGATTAAGAAATAACACAAAACACTGCTAAACTGGATTTACCTGGCATCTTCCACAACAGCAGAACAACGGTACTACTGTATGGCTTTCGCCAGTAAAATACCACAGACATTACTGAGCCATATAAAAGACATCTATTTCACATGGATCAGTAAAACCTGTCTGATGTAAGAAAATAATTTATCAGGCTGTGCCATCTGCAGCATTTAGAATCCTGCTGGATTATCAGGGCAGGAAGGAAATTGTAGTTAGAACTATTAATGGCTTAAATGTTTCTGCTAATATGTGAACTGAATGCCCAGTCAACAAAAATCAGTTGAAAAGCCATTTAAAATGATGGAGAGAGACAGTCACATAAACAAAAAAATAAACATCTACAGAATATGTATAACTGGCTTATTCCGTGAAAATAATTTAACTCAGGTGGTTATATGATTTCATGTCATTTGTTTTGCATCGTTACGCATGTGTTTAGCAACCTTTACTTTGAAACCTCTAAAATAAATTGATTGCAATACATTTTTGATGAACAATACATTTTTTGAATACCCACTTGTCCCAAAATTACAGCTGTTCTATAAAAGTGGTTTTAGAGTCACTGTAATTCCAGTAGTCTGTGGCAAGACATGAAAAATTGTTGTTTACATGCCCTTTCAATCCAATCTGGCTGATTTTGACCTATTTTGCTCAGGAAGATTAACAGTATACTGTACATAAAAAAGGCGCGGGACATACTATTCTTGTGAAACTACCATAAAAAATGGTGGAAAACTAGCATTGCTTGTGTGTTAGGCACATACAGACAATCTGCAAGCACATCAAATTTAAATCATAAAGTGACGGCTTATATCCTTCCCATACAATGACTAAATCTAATTGCATCTTATTTTGCACCAGGCTCACGTGATTCCATGTGAGTTTTCCTTGCAGGCCACTGTACAGGTAGACACAGCCAAATATTAACAGGAGATATATTTTTCTATGGAGCACTCCAAACAACTGCTTGGGCTCCCTGTGAAATAACTGTTCGTAGCAGGATCTCATTTTTTTGGTCATGACAACTGGACATGACTGCCACATAATTCAAATGTAATAAAATTGTGTTAATCAACTTAGAACTTACTGGTTGTTATAGCAAAAAAAACATTTGTTCATGTCTTTAAAAATATTTTAAGAAAGTAAAATTAATCAAGTAGAACCCCTCAGCTGAAAATAAATCAGTCATTGCTTTGTATTCTGCTAGGGCTGCTTTTTTATGCTGTAAAGCTTATTTTTTAGTTGTGATTGCATTTTAAAGACATAAAAGTGTAAAGGCCCTCAAAATATTAGGGCTGAGGTTGATGAATTAAAATGGAAAAACTACACTTTTTACAAAATTGTGCATTGTTTAAAATTATGTATTCTTTTTCTTACATTTCACAATCCTTTGCTAGTTTGTGATTGGTTATTAAACCCCACTGACATTTATTAAAAGTTAATCCTGTAAACTGAAGATGTGGTAACTTAAATAGGTATGATAAAAACAAAGCTCCGGCGGTCAATTATCTCTTCTAATCCTTAAGTTTGTAGACATTTATATTTAAAAGCATTGTTTTTTTCATTTCTTCAGCTGCAAACTTGGAAAGTTTGGTATGATAATGATAATTATAGCTCCAACTCCCGCAGTTAATAAATTGCAAATGGATATATAAATTAATACACGTGTTTGTTTGGTAAAGACATTGAGCCTAAACTAATGAATAATATTATGAAGGTATAATTAAGTATAGCTCCAACAGGAATGTGCAACATAGTGGGTATTCAATATTAATTTAAATCATCTTACAACAATTTACATAACAAAGAAATAATGTCAAATTGAGCAGTATAGTCAAATATGTGAGATGTACCCATAAACAACCTGGCAAATCCTCTCTGCATATCGCTACACAGGTTCATCCAATATGGTGATATTAGATGAACCTGTGATATTTAAGAACAATACATATTTGCTTTAGTAACAATAAAACTTTAACCTTATACAGCTGGTCAAAAACAGAAAAGTACGTGGTAGAACCATACAAAATTACAAGATTGGTCATTCACTGCTCTAGAAATGACAAACAGAAGCAGTTCAGGGCCCGCCAATGGTCAAGGGCTGCAGTTTGGAGACTGCTGATTTAAGGTAAAGTAAATGGGGTCACAATTTTATCCACAGAGATATCACAACTTGGCACACCTAAGATATCCGGTGCAGTCCTTAAATAATACATTAAGATATTTATCGCAGCATCAAGTTTTTACATAAAGACGGATAACAAAATAATTCTATATGAATCGAACTGGAATTCCTAAAATGGACATTGAAACAAGTCTTTGTTAAAAACCACAGGCGCAGAAAGCTGTAGATTTTGTAATCCCCACTATCACACATCCATTCAAATATCCCATAAACCCACCAATCAAAACGTTGAGTCTGCAAGAGAGGAATGACATACGTCTTTTGAGTGTGTTGGAAGAGGATTTTCAGCTTAATTCTGTCAGCGAGTCAGCTCTGATTCATTCCAGGCTTATTATTATTCAGTGTTGTTTTTAATTCATTCAACATTCATGTTTATAAATGGCCATTCTGTATGCATACATAAATGCTTAAAACCAAAGACGTTTTTTGTTTTTTTTTCTGATTAATTTAAGTTGGGAAGTTTCAAATTACTGAGAAAGTTACCAATATACAACCTATTCCTTTCAAGGAATAGGTTGCACATGGTGTTTACATTTGCGTGTCTTCCACCAATTCATTTGGTCATTAGAATATGATCTGCATATTGATGGAGACACTCAAAAAAAGGTTCTCACATGCTGTCTGCTGAATAGCAAATAAAAAGCCCTTTCCACTTTCTTTGAAGGTAAGCTCTGTGCGTACAAACAGCTTTGCATCTGTTTTTAGACATGCAGAACATCTGAAGATCTTTTTGTATTATCAGGAAAAGAAGACACCACTGTTGATGGAGGTAATCTGCTCAAACAATCACGCATCGTCCATAACTTCTTCTTCTGATTGCACATAAGCTGCATTGTATCACAGTGCCACCACAAAAACCTTACTACTCCTCACTTTATGTATAAATGCACAAGCTTCCTGACACTGAGTATATATGACAGAAGTCTCCTTCTACTTAATAATTTATGGTCGAGGTTAAATAGCCTTTAAGACTTAATATATAACACCCCACAAGGTTGGTGCAAAAAGGCTAAGGGATCTTTGTCTGTCTCTTTGGGTCTATGGTGTCCAGCTCCAGTCCTCAAGGGCAAGTGTTAAACTATTTTGTGTTAGCCTTGAGAGGAACTGTTTAATAGATTTAGGGGTGCTGTGCCAGGAAAAAAACATCTAAAGGATGCAGCACACTGTGCTATAGGTATGAAAAGGTGATTAATAGGCTTTCACCAAACTTGTTGCCTGCTGAGGATGTAATGTAATCATTAGAATCACTTGTTCTTGAGTGGAGGCATATCTAAAACATGAAAGGGCCCTGTGGACCAGGGTTAAAGAACACTGCTCTAGATCATCTAGACTCTTGATATTACTCCCTTTACCTTAGCTTAGTTCAATTCTCTGCCTGAAATGGCTGTGCAGGAATGTAGATTTTGTGTCATGAAGTTAGCTTTTGTTTTTATTTGGTTTTAAATATTTGGAACTAGTTTCCTCAATGAACCAGTGATGACCCATATCAGCAGAGACCAGATTTTTCCTTATGATGTTGTGGCATTTTTAGGAGTCCATGATAATATTCTCACTCACAAGTTTCCTGGGGCTTTAAAAAAAACAGCTAATTAAATTTAAACTTCTTTATCATACTTACAGGCAAAATGGAACCTTTTTGTCTATTCATCATTTGTTTATGCCATACTTATCTAGAATGTTTGTAGCCAATAGCCTCAAGCTCAGCCTTATCGAGTCAACACACATGATTGCAGGTAAAATCAAATTTCACACATCTAAAGCCCTGGGTTGAGGACAGAAAATACTTTTCCAAAAATACGAATTCTTCCGGAAAAACTTTTCGAAGTCAAATTTTATTTCTTTTTCCTACAGTACACAAACCTTGCATAAGGTGAACCAAACATTAGCAGCTATCAAAATTTGCAATAGTGTGTATTGTCTCCTCTTATACAGGTAAGTGTTGATTTAATAGTCCAAACTAGCTCTATTCGATCTAAAATTGAGTATCATTGTGCTTTCTCAAAATCAAACTGTCCTCATATAAAAGAATTATTTAAAATCTGCTATTTTTGTGTCTTACCTATAAATAACTGGCTGTTAAGCTGTAGATGAATAAATCCATCAGAAGGAGCTTCTTGTATGGCAGCAGGGAAGTCATCAACTCGTAGCGATGCCTCTTTAACGTTTCGCTCAACTTGCACACTATGCCATCGGTTGTCATTTAGAGGAAGGCTGGTCCTCACTTTAACCTCCAGAGGTCCGTTCCCAACATCAAAAGAAAAGATTACTTCTGTAGATGCTGGCAAAGAATAAAGAAATAAAAGGATAAGGATATAAAACAAAACACATAAACTATAAATCAGTATGATGTAGTAGAGTGATAATGAAAGATGCACTTGTTTGCAAAAATTGTTTAAGAAAATTTCAGTTTTTAATAATTGAAATTTCTTTAAGTATGAAATATATGTAGAATAAATTGATCTATATAGAATTATTTTTCACAATGTCGGATATTAAAAAGTGATTTTTAATCATTTATGTTAAATGTTTTAACAGCCCATTGAAGGATTAGAGCTTTATATTTAGCCACATAGTAGCTTCACAAGCAATAAAAATGAACAATTAATAAAAATAAATAAATATATTAGTGCTGTCAAAATTATCGCGTTATTATCGCGTTAACGCGAGGCCATTTTAATGGCGATAATTTTTTT
>NW_015151088.1:100953-117369 GCF_000732505.1 Cyprinodon variegatus | reverse complement strand
TATACATGTTTTTGATGGCAAGATGGTGCATTATTAAACCAATTAGTCAGTTGTGTTGCTCCAACATAATATGCTGGCACAGTGTTGAACTGACTACTTCACAAACCCATCTGCTTACAGCATGGACAGACAGCTGGACACAGATTTGTGATGCTTTTGAACAAAGCCTAAGGCAAAAAGGGAAAATCACAACAATACACTACCAATCATATGTTTTGGTGTGGAGTAGTTGTGTGTGTTGTGTAAACCAGGTTTTAATTCAAATAATTTCTGCTTGTGTATAAAGCTTAAATTCCCAACATTTGTCTCAAGGCACTTCACATGAAAAATAGATCTGGTTTATATATATACATACAGTATAAAGCCACTTCAAATAAATTATATAAACAAGTTAAAAGTTCAGTACATTGTTTTTTTGATCCTGCTTAGACGACACAACGGTCAAGTTCAGTGGATTTTTCCTGTCGTTAAAGAGTTCTCATGAAAACAGAGTTGATTGCAACAAGTCACTTGTAACAATCTATCCCCCCATTTAAATGAAAAATTGGTAGCAGTGGCAGCATTGAGTTAACTTTAGCAACACCACAATTTGTGGCTAAATGTAAAGCCCTAACAGAAAACAAGTACTCTGTCTCTAAGAGTATTTAAAAAGTATGGACTACAAACTCCAACCAACCTCATCTAGTCTGGTGGATAGGTTATTTAAATAGAAAATGATTCTCAAGAATCCCCAGACTTCAGAAGACTCAAAAATACATCCATTTATTCATCTATTTACCCCTTTTTAGTCAAGGTCACTTTTGTGACTCTTGTGAATTTGTAAATCTTGTGCTTGTTTGAATAATCATGTGCATGTGTGGATCTTATCCTGTGCATGGGTGGCTCTTATCCTGTACATGTGGGGATCACATATGTGAATTTGTTAACATTGGACCTCTCCTAGCTCCATACTCCTGCAGTACAAGTCCCACAAAAACTGCATCCTTCCATCATCACGTGTTTGTTAAAAAGACCTGTTTTTTTTAACAGATATATCCCTCACTTATTATTTCACATAATATTTGTCCACTAAGTATCATACAGATAAAAATCTAAACTGTGAGGAAGGGAGGTGAGCCAAAAGTCAAAGCATTTTTCTATATCATAATTCTACCACATAAAAGTCCAACAAAACTTCCCCTTACTATAGGGAGCTATGGTAGAAGTAATATAATCCAATCTAAAAAAAAAATGCTGTTTAACGGCCACCAAGGAAGGAAGGAAGGAAGGAAGGAAGGAAGGAAGGAAGGAAGGAAGGAAGGAAGGAAGGAAGATTTCTAGTCATAGCAGATTTAGTAGCATGGCCTTCAGGACGAGGTGGAGAAAGTTAAACTGAATAATGTCAAACACAGACTACAGAGGCAAGCACAGCAGTAGTCATCTTTGCACGGCAGTAAACTAAAGGGTCATCGTCATAAAAAGTGTCAGTACTATTTTTACCCATGTTGTTTACATAGATTGAAAAGAGAGTTGGACCTAAAATGAAACCATGTGGCATACATCTGTGATGTTTAAGTAATCTGATGACAGACCAATGCAATTTGACGGATAACCCCATGACCTTTCATGTTCTCTTTTTAAGAGCCTATTGTCAGGGGATTGTACTTTTGTGGAGAAAAGTCCTTACTTCCAGCTAGCGGGCCTAGATCGGATCGCTCGTTTAAACTTGTTTAAACTAGCTTTGTTTGTCTCAACATGTGAAAAGGTTTGAAGGTCATGTTTGGTCTTGCAAGGCATCTCATTAAGAATTGCTGTTATGTAATTCTTGATAATATTGAGAAAATCGAGCAGTACAAACAAGAGGACCAGTTAAACTGACTAGAAATCCAGTGGCATATAGGCTGTACACTAACAATTACTCTAAAGTAAAACAAAAAAAAAACAAATAGAGAAAGGCCTCAATTATCGCTGTTGAACCGTGCACCACATATCATAAAGCAAAAAACAATCCTATATGCAAATACAGGCAAAAATGCTGGATTAGATAGCTAAAGGTCATCAATGCAAGGCAGGTTTATTTGTATAGGACACTGTAGCAGCAACACAACTGAAAGTGCATAAGTTCATAGCAGAGACATAAATGAAGGCATAGAAAAGTTGGACTATGAGCTAAAAATCAATAGTGTTTACTTTTGCGGTTTAAAAGAAATCAGGGTCTTAGCAACACTGCAGTTTTCTGGGTGGTTGTTTTAGATAAGTGGGGCAAAAGAACTGAATGTTTTTCTTGTTTGCTTCCAATTTTAGGGATGGAGAACAGGTTTGAACCAAACGACCGGAGGGCTCTGAAGGGCTGATACAGCAACAAGTCTGTTACGTATTTTGCTGCTGAGCTATTTAGTGATTTATAGACTTTTAAAAGAGTTTTAAAGTCTATTCAGAGCTGGTCTGATGTGATCTAGTTTAGTATTTTTAACAAGGACGCAGATCAACTAGATCAGCTTTAGCTGTCTGATTGAAAGTTTTAGGCAATCCTTCGCAGACACCTTTGCAATAATCAATTAGACTACAGATAAACGCATGGATGACTTTTTCCAAGATCCTGCTGAGACATTCATCCTTTAATCCCATCAAAGAGCTTCAGTGAATCCAGCAAACCACCTCCAGTTACTCTACACATCTTCCTTAGTCACAGCCTCCTAGTACAGCTGACTGAGCATGGCATGCTGTCAGATATGCATGCCCATTGTAGTGAATGCATTCCTTCTGTCTCACTGTTTGAAAATGGGCGACTGAACAATTGACCCAGCCGATTAGATTTTATTTTAAACTGACTTCCCTTCCCCCTTCTTTTTAGATGCAGGAATAAAATGCACCTTTTAAATATTTAAATGCATCATAACTTGTTTGAAAACAACAGTGCCGTCCTTCAAATTTGAGGTCAGGGATTCTGGTTGCATAACCTCCTTGTCAAGCTCGCCCTGCCAAGGCCAAGTTTGATTTTTGTGGTTATTAATAGACCGACAGAAACGTCCAACCAGAGCATGCTTTGCAGCGAGGTCAAGAGGAACGTCTTCAAATTACAGGAGGGGAAGGTTCTTAGAAAGACAAAAAAAAGTATATATAGAAGGCTGGTTCTCTAAAGGATCAACCAAAACAGAAATCTAGTAAATACCAGTTTATATATATATATATATATAAGTGAAAATCTTGTTTAAAAATTGTAAGCTCTGAATACAACCACATGTGTTTTTTTCACTTCCTTTTTAAGTTGTGGTCATTGTAGCTTTAATTTCAAATCAAGTGAAACACATTAAGCTGGGCTCACTGACAACTAGATACACTGCATGCTTAAGTCAGGACAGTAAAGGAGCAGATTCATGTTGCAGCTTGAACAGAAACACTGTCATTATAAAAGCGTTGCAACTCAAGAGTAAAACTTCAAGGTGCAGCTCCCTGCACTAAATGGCGGTAATCTGCACATGCATTACTGATATATGTCAATGCAATGTGTAATTCATCTGTGACTACTATTATTGTAAGCAGAAGGAACTGCAAGCTGCAAACACTTTGGACTGTTATAGCTCCTGCCTAACAACAAATGTCTGAAAAGTATTTCCCGCGCAATTCTCTTGGCACTAAGCTGGTTTCTGGTATCAGCCTAAGTAAGGTTTCAGAAAAAAGTTAGTTTCACAACTGATAACATTTCTACATCCTTCCAACTATCTCTGTCTGTATGCAAGATAGAAGAACAAACTTTGATCCCTACTCAGTACATTGCAGCAACAGGCTAATAGAAGGCTACTCCACATCAAAATCAGCTTGTTGGAAATACCTTTGATGATGAGCAACATAAGAGGACAGAGTGTGGAGGCAATGCTGCAGTTTGAAAGCTACAAGCAGCATCTCTGCTACCCTGCCAACTGCAGGTGGGACAACTGAGCAAAAAGTCCAATCACCAAACCTGCTGATTATACAGCTTTACTTAATAAAGATGGGAACTGCAAAAAAATAGATAGTTATGGATAATATTCTGTGTGGTAGCAACTTTTAATTACAACGCTTAGATAAAGTCTATGAATCAAAATGAACATAATTAAAGGAATAGTACACCCAAAACATGATTAGCCTTCATTTTCTACTCACCCCCATGCTGAACAACACTCTGGAGTACTTTTTTGATATCNGAAGGAAGGAAGGAAGGAAGGAAGGAAGGAAGGAAGGAAGGAAGGAAGGAAGGAAGGAAGATTTCTAGTCATAGCAGATTTAGTGTCATGTCTGCTAGGAAGATTGTTGGTCGAGGATCCATCACACGCCTTCACATTCACCCTATGATGGGGATGAAGTCTGGAGGAGCACTAATGGTTTCCTCCTATGAACCCTCTTTCGTACCAAAACACTGCAATACGCCATTATACAGTAGCTGTACATTAAGAACTTTCAGCGGTCATCTGGAACACGTCAAATATGTTGATAGGCTTGGAGATAAGTTCCTGATAAGTTAGGTCCTAAGTCAGGTCAACTTTGATTCCCCATTGAGGCTCCTTTTAATTGAGGGGGAGGTGAAAATAAGTATGTTTATATGGTGAACAGGTAACAAGACAACAACGCATAGAGGCGTATATTTTTAATTGAATCACGGAATAGCTCATAGTTAATGACTTTATATGTTATAGTGCATACAAATGAAAGTGTTCATAACTGACTAAAATTGTTTGCATGGTACATTACCGATCAAAAATTAGATAAATATAATGAATGAGAAGAGGTTATTTGAAAAACAATTAGGCAGAGAAATACAGCGGGCTATAATTTAGGTATATACACCTGAACATTTGCAGTTGTTCTGATAGAAACTGTGAAATGATGACAAGAATCTAAAACAAATGAAAAATATGTTTTGGCAGTTATCAAGAGCATTGTGATCCGAATAAGGAGAAAGGACAAAGTAATTTTTTTCAGAGATCATTGCTATCTAATACATTACAAAAACACTGTAGATGGCTAAATGATGGAAGAATACATGGGGTTGGGAGTAGAGGGTTGTTGGCACAGATCAGTATAACAGCACTGCAGCAACAGTATGGGTCCCCAACAGAGGAAACTCCTGCACCGTTCATGACCCAATATATCATCTATGACATCTGTGCATAATTCAGTCATGAGTATAACCTTAGCCTAACATGAAGCAAAGAATGTGATAAGCAAATAGCACAGTCAAAAATGTAAAGGGAAATACCAGCTATAGGGAATATGAAACCACATTTCAAGGCATGGACATTGCACTATACGCTACGTCTCTATATCAACCATTCATGGCTGTAGCATACTCAATACATAGGGCGCCATATATAGAGCATTTCTAATGCAGAAAAATGCACTGATATGGGAATGGCTCTATAAAAAAAAGATTATGTAGTTTATCATTTTAAACAGTAGCAAAATGAGGCAAATAGAAATGTGTCTGTTGCTGAGGTAATCTTTTTGATACTGTCTGATTTTTTTCTTTGTTCATGTTGTACTAAGGATGTTGTTCTTTAACTGGAAAAAAATAAGAAAGCAAATAGAACCTTTCCTCCTCTGCAGTTCAGGATTTAAAAAAACACATTCATGTGAATTCTCTGCAGGGTTGAGTTTAAGAATAACTACCTCAGTAACAGTCTCAATTCACAGGGAAAAAGGACATAAATCCTTTTTACAACAAGGAGGCAAAATATTGTTGAGTTGTCACTTACAGCTGAGTTCTATTCGTATGAAGTCCTTGATGCCCAGATTTTCAAGAAAGAGCCCAGAGGAGGACGTTGTTTTAAACAGAAAAGAGATGTCTGCATTTAGTTCTTCGTGAAAGGTAGGAAAGTGAAGGTAGGATGTCTCCTCTTCGAAAAATGCAGCATTCCAGAAGTTTTCTATAAGACAGAAATACAGCTGAAATGTTTTTTTGTTTTCCATGAAGAAAAAGAGCTACAAAACTTATTTAGACCCATGTAGCATATATCACTTTGGAACAAAGCTCATTAAAGAGAAAACTCATTATGAGGGGCTGTATAATGGAAACCATGTAGTAAACAAATGAACCAACTGTTCAGCTAATTAGGTGAGGAAAAAAGGCACAACAGCAGCCATGTTATCTCATTTATGTTGATTTATCTTTGGGCATTTATTTACTAACTCATTAAATCTAATGGTGAAATTATAATCTGTCATTAGAACTAAAATATAATATTACCTGGTTTCATTCATATAAAATGTTCTATTAATAACTATTGTTAAACAGTAAAGGGGAGACATATTCCCGATTTCTAAAAAAATAGCTTCTATAATTCGCAACTGCAAATTTAAATTAAGTTAAATACAAGATAAGGTCTGGACAGAGGGATTAGTTTAATTTGAGTCATTGTACATTAGCATCAGAGTATTCCTCTTCAGGTTCACCAACCTGGGTACATTTATTTTCAGATAGAAACATGTCTCGCATTTGATACCAGCTCTGTGAAAAACAGTGACATACTGAAATGGACCTACGGTCTCCATGACAGCGGAGAGGTCCCACCCTATAGGCAGCTTCAGAACCAGGACGGTGGATGTCACCCAGCACCAATGACCTGACTGGTAGGTTTTCCTTATGGGTGAGGAGGCCTGAGTCATTTGTCCTGAGTTGGAAGAAGTAATCAAAAAAATAAGCACCATGTTTGTAAATAAGACAAAATAAATATATATACTGTATATATCTTTTCCTACTTTTTTTAATGGAGTCATTTGTTTTGGAGGATGTGTAGATGGAAATAAAAAGTTTTTTTGAGCTGACAATATCTCATGCTTTGTGGAAGTATGCCCTGCACAACATAATCTTCAGTGTTGCTACAAAACATAACACATAAATACGAAAGACTGCATGGCACTGGTACATCTGACGGGATACTGGCAGTAGCAAAATGAAGCAGATTTTGTCAGAAGGAGATAATCTGTGGTGTGATTGTTGCAGGAATAGAAAATAGAAAAGGATCTCTGAGAAACTTGGAATGGTTTCTGTATATATCTCAGGCCGGAAAACAGAGCTACAGTGAGTAAAAAAAAACTGTACTAAAGTCTCAGTAAAAGAAAATAAAAGACGAATAAAATTGATAAATAGATCTCTAGGGAATTGTCAATTGTCTCGTTCCAGGAATAGAAAATGCTTCAAACCAACAAATGAATTCAAGAAGAAACAGAGGGTTGCTAATATATTTTGTAGGAAAGAGAAATAGCAATCCTCTATGATTGTTTTTTTTTTTTTTTGTCTGATTTACTCAGTTACATTTAATAATAATAATTGAACTCACATTGGAGAAATGTACAGTTGCATTTAACCCATCCCCATGGGGAGCAGTCGGCTACCATTGTATGGCACCCGGGGAGCAGCATGGGGTTAAGTGTTTTGCTCAGGAACCCAGAGTGGAGGCTTTGGGGAATTGAACCCTGTGCTTGCTATTCTCACAAAACACAAGTACACTGCTCTAACCCACTGGGCCAACACTCCCCCAACTTAGGTAACGTTTCGAAGAAAATGTACTGCATCGCACATTTTATTTTATTTACAAAAAAATATGATAAAGTATCATTCATCTCAGATGATCAACATATCTCTTGAGCTGTAGTGGCCTTTTTTTTGAAAGGTGGGAGAGGATTTGCAGCAAAGATCACCAGACCAGTACTCAAACCTCTGACACAGGCATCAAGGACAAACATTTCTGTAGAATGTGAGGTAAGCTTAACCCCTGCATCACAACTGTGCCCTTAGAGCAACATTTCTGACACCTCTAGGCATTGCAAAGAATTTCACTCATTAAGGACATGCCTGCTTTGAACAACGACGCACCACAGAGACACACACCTACAGTTTTTTAAATAAGCTGTCTTCATCTGAATTGAGAAAAAAAAAAAGAATCATGAAAAAAAAAGGTTTTATATGTATATGCAAAATACTATACTAGGCAGAAAACTAATACTTAACATACAATGTCCACAAGACAACATGTTGGCTGTAGCATCATGATATGCTATGGTTTTGTTTAACAGAACAAGGCAGATGGACAGGTAAGTCAGAAAAGGTGACTGGGAAGAATGTTTCCCATGCAGCAAGACGAAGACCCTAAATATCAACATTAAGAGGTCTGGTTCAAATCATGTTCATGTGTTTAAAGGGCCAATAACATGGTAAATCAACTTCTTTGAACATTTAAATATATTACAATGATTCCTTTATCAAAATCATGTAGGTGTAGTATTTAGCTTGATTCATGCATGTCTGAGTAATTCTCATGAATTATGCTCTCTAATGATCAGCCCTTTGCGGATGATCCTGGAAAAACCAGCAAACATTTCCATCCTACAGAGGAAAGGGTTAAACCATCCTCTCCAGGAAGCACCTAGCCTGACGTAGTCCGACTCAATTCTAGTCAGAATATGAGTCTGATACTGCTCCATAGAGCTGTGATTACAGTATGGGGCGTGTTTCGAACGAACCAGGAAAAAAAATGCCTCTGCCCTCAATTGGATAGATCTACAACCAATAAGAGCAACGGAGTGCGTGACGTATGTTAAGCGAGGCATAGTTGTTGTCTACAAAAATCAAAGCGTGCAGTTGCACGCCTATAATAAGAAGATGAGACTTGATCGCGTTTCTCTGTTCCTCTTTTAAAATTAATTTGCTGTCGATATCTTCTAGAACAGACCTAATAGCAGAATCTACTCCCCCAAACTCTCCAGCGGCAGCCATTATTGTTGTCACCCAAGCGCGCTTTGGTCACGTGGTTGATTACGTTACTGTTGATCATCTGTCCATCATCGTATAAAGCCCGCCCTGACAATTTGATTGGATCGCCAGAGGGTGGGCGATCATACTCGCGCTACTTTGGAGCAGAGCCAGACCGAACTTCCCGACCTCAAACTTTGTGGGCGGGACTAAGTTCGGAATGGCACCCAGGCTAGGAAGCACCTACCCTAACTTTGCTGCACCTGCCCCGTAAAAAACATGCCCACTTTTTCAAATCTGTGAGCAGTGATGTGAGGCAGAGCGTGACAATTTCTGCTTAAAATTGAAGTGGCTCTTCTAGCAGCTAATCTGCACAATGACAATGACTTTAGCTACTGTCTAAGTAAAAGAAATGTGTTTTTCCACCTAAATGCCAGAAGTAGGGTAATACAGCTATGTCAATAGATGGGTGCCACTGGCACCCACACAATGAGCGATTGCCATGCTCTTTCTTCTGGTTGGAGGGAAATATATAATATTTCATAACAAATAAATTCTCTGTAGAGCCAGAAGGAATATTTCATTAGTTATATGCCTATAGTTGACGGAAAAAGCATGATATAGGATATATAAAATATAATAATTTCTTTAAAAAACACAGTTGCACTAGGTAACCTTTAGACAGAGCTTTAGATTAAACATTGAGAGAGATAGTTGTGCAATGATTTACCGCACCATAGGTTGTAATCAGCATCGCAGTTGCAGTAGAAACTTGAATCGAGGCAGTTATCCTTTAGACCACACATGCATTGCCGGCTCCCAGGCAAAGCTCCACCCCAGTAGTTCTGGATCTCACCCGAGGCTGGGCCACCCACCCACCAGCTTAAGGGAGCACCATCTTAAATACAAACAAAAAACAAATCACTGTTTCACCTGTAAAAAAATAAGGAATTTACATTTCATTAAGAAACATGGATAGGATGGTAAACAAATCCCTTTAAGATGCAGAAAGGATGTGACATTGTTACAGAAAAGGATTCTAAGTACAAAAGATGAATGGGAAAATCAAAGCCGATATGCTGAGAATAAATATGTTAAGAAGATATTGCTGAAGTCTAAGTAACAAACTGCCATCTGGAAAATAGCCCAGTCTGCTGCAACAAGCTGCTCTCTCCAAAGAAGCTGTTGTCATCCAGCTTCCTTTTACCATTTCAGCGTGTTTAATGTAAAACCATAAAAAGATATATATACACAGATTTTTTTATGAACAGCTAAAAAGACACAGACATCTTTTTGGTATCAGCTTTGAACCATTGCTGTGTAAAAAAAGATAATAAAGGTTGTGAACATAAGGATGTAAAATATCTCCAACACCAAATTTTTATCATAGTATCTTTTACTTGTCTTGTAATTAACAGATGGAGCAAATCAACCCCGCCGTTAAAACCAAGACACATTTGTCAAACAAGCTACTTTAAATCAGGTTTCTTGTGTGACAACAAATGCAAACCTTTGAGATTTCCACAAAATATATTACATCAGCACCTACCCAGCCTTAAACGAGTATCACTGTTACATTTCAGATTAAACTGAATAGGGAATAAGTGGCTGAGCTCTTAAGACTTATCTTCCCTACATGCACATGCTGATAAGAGGGCATTTGACTATATAAGAAGTTCACAAGATTTGCTACTTTTTAATTCCTTTAAACACCCTTGAGCTGTGTATTTAAGTCCTTATTTGATGAAAGAATAAAAGGCGAAGATTTAATGAACAATGAAGTTCTGTAAAGTGGTGGAGATTATGCACAAGGGAAATTTGATTGTTTTAAATAGCAACTTAACAGACTAAATCAGCAGTTCACACTACTTTGCCCTGGTTTCTTATACAGATCCTGAGATATTGAAAAGCTTACTTTGCAAAGAATTTGCCTTAAGACATTTTCATGGCATTTCCTCTCCTAACATACCAAGTAAAAAAAGCCAATTTAACACAGTTACTGTTAAATATAGCAAACTCAGATTTTCTAAGTTAAATATTAAATGTCAAAGTTACTTTGGGGTTTTCTTTTCCCTTGCCTCAGCTTACCCAGAGTGTTGAAGAGACGGGATCTCCTGCACTGATACAATAGCTCCTGTTCACAGTGCTCTGACTGACTGATGACGGTCGATAGCTGCTTCTCTTCCGATGTGTAGTGAAAGTTGGCAAAATGTTGGTTTGTTTCAGGGGAGGAATGAACTGTGGTTAAGTCTGTGTTGTTATGATTTATGATAATCCATGTCTGGTTCTCTAGTGAAAAGGAAGCAAAAAAAAAATAAATAAATAAATTTCCAGACTGACAGACATTTGGAGTTTTAAAGAGAAAAGTTTAATGTTTTTTTTCTTTCTTTTTTTTTACCTGTCATGTTACAGTAAACGAGTTGGGGCTTAACCGGTCCACTGCCATCCACATCTATGTAATACTGCCCCGACGTGTTGCCTTTATGTTTGTAGATCTCACATGATTGCTCATAGTTTGCTACGGAAGAAATATAACAGAATGTTATGAGTATAATGAAACTACAATTTCCTCAGTAGTAGTTACAAGGGGGAAAAAGACATTTGAGAGGGCCAGGGGTGTAATTCTGGCTGGATATTTCACCACTTCTCATAGAGGCATTGTAAGTGTTTTTTTTGGCATACAGTAAATAGGGAAGAGTGTAAAGCAATCAAAAAGTTCTATCAATCCTCTTTGTTTGTTTAAAAAGCTGAGTTGATGCATATTTTTATTGTTGTCCTGTTGGACAACAACACTAACTTTGACAGTTAGTATTCACAGTTGGTATGAGATTCTTTGGTTTATACGAAGCATACCTTCTGTTCTCCAAAAATATTACAGTTTTGTCCTATTGGACAGCAATCCTTTCTTTCTATTTGGATTGGCTGAAATTACAGCCGGGGATATTTTGTCAGATCCAAATGTTTGGTACATAATAAGTCTGTATTTTGAAGGATATTTGTCGAGTTGAAATATCAGAACTTAAGTTTGGTGTGCTGATGCAGGTGGGAGTGAAAACCATGAGATTTAACAAGATGTCCAGTCTCCAGAAAGCAACTTTTTAGTTTGCTAAAATCGTTGTGTGCACAAAAACAAACTCATAGCAACTGTGAAGCATGAGTCTCAATGTGGTAATCTTTGCTGCAGCAGCTTACTGTCATAGAACCCAGAATTAAATCATGTCTCAGAAGGAGATGAGGAATACATGAAAATAAAGATAGCACTTGCAAGAGTAAAAGCTCAGATACTGTGGGATGACTTGAAAGAGGATGTACATTTTATTTTTATTGTCATTACACTGTCACAAGTACGGAGCAACAAAATGATATATGCAACAAACTACTCATATTCACAGACCTGAAAGTGTGGAATGGCAGAAACTTTTGGCAGATTTATGTTAAAGGCTGAGGGGCATTTACCATGGGGAGGATTTGTTCTGCTACCTTCAGGAGGAGGAGTAAAGCAATATTAATGTTTATCTTTAATGTGATAAGCCTCACACAGGATCAGGATCTAGAAAATCTTGAGCATCTCTGCTGACCCACACATCAGCACTTACAGCTTAGTCTCTTACTTTCAGGTCAGAGCTATAAAGTGTCATTTGCAAAAACAAGCTGCCACAAGAGCACTTTCTTTCCCCAGGGTGTTTCTTTGATGAACACAAGGAACACCTCACAGCCAGAGTAGTCATCTACTCTGGCTGTGCAACAAATTAGGCATACTGCACAAACACAAGAGTGTTGCCTG
Organism: Cyprinodon variegatus; assembly: GCF_000732505.1. Taxonomy (NCBI): domain Eukaryota; kingdom Metazoa; phylum Chordata; class Actinopteri; order Cyprinodontiformes; family Cyprinodontidae; genus Cyprinodon; species Cyprinodon variegatus. The sequence goes on along the minus strand of NW_015151088.1, from coordinate 104,878 downwards.
TTTCTCTGTATATCAAGAAAGAAGTCAGTCTTTAAGCAGACACGCGTCTTCTTTATCCTTTATTATTTCCTCAAGTAAGTACATATTTAGCTAATGTTGCCTTAATATGAGTGATGGGAATAGAATGCAAATTTCTTGCTTGTGTAGGCAAACTTAGCCTAAGAATTTTTTTTTTCTATTCAGGCAAATTGCATTAAGAAAGGAGAATTTAGCATTTATCATCAGTGTGACCCTATAGCTAAAACTTTGTCTAGTATTGCAATTTAAATAGAAGCAATTTATTCACCTTAATTTTAGAATAGAGAAATATTATTTTCCTTTGTTCTGGAAATTCACATCGTTTAAATGTGTGTGGACAATTATGAAAAACCAGGTCAAAAGCAGTAAACTAATCAATTTGACTTTACTCTATTAGTTCTGCCAAGAGGAGTGGCCAAACCATCAGCGTTTCTTTGCCAGTTGCTTATTGACATGTCTTTTTCATTTGACCCTGTGTGAATTTGACAAAATCCCAAATGGGGTCAAGTTTTCAACAAATTATTGTAAAAAAAAAAAAAAAAATCCAATTTCTATGAGGTATTTGATAACCTACGACCAGAACTGTTTCAATTAAATTCAGGTTCTCAGCCTAGTTCGATGTGGCCTTAGGACTGATAAAAGTACACTTGAATTGTACTTTTCCATGTGCAAAAGCCTAAAAAAAAACAGCATGATCCTCTGCTGTGTATTTTTCACTTTATAAATTGTAAGTTGTATATTATTTTAAAACTGAGAGCCCTTTTTAATAACTATACAGTATTTTTTTTTTCTTGTAAACCTGCCCTAATTATACAGTCTTAATTTCTTTACTAAGGGACCACTTCATTGTGATTATATATTTTCAACAAATAAACATTTAATTCTATTCTCTTCTGATCTTAGCAGTGTGTGTATGTCTTTTCATGCTTTTCAGATACAGTTAAACCATTTCCCTACTTGTTCCATTGGATTATAATAACTTCTGGTAACACCACACTTTGATCTTTGTATTCTGTCTCTGGTTGGCTATTCAGGTCTTCAGCCATATCAAAAGAACAATAGTGTAACTAAAGATATTAGAAAAGTTTGATTGTTCCTGTTCTTTCAATTAAGCAAACCATTTCAGGATATTTTTAGCACTTGAAAGCCTTCGGTACTTCAGTTAAAGATATTAAGCATGATGAAAAGGAAGAAGGATTTAAGAGCTTTGAATTGACACAGTGTTTTACAGGGCACTTTGAAGAGAGAAGTGGGAGAAAATTATGACTTTCATCTACAGCAGGATGCCGACCCTTTGTCCTCTCTTCCGCTATCCCCCAGTGGAAAGGTGACATTTTATTTCTGCATTATGTATTACCAAGGATGCTATTCTTGCTAAGAATGAGCATATGAAATTTAGGGCAAATTTATCTAAAAGTCTCTGAAGACCTGCAGGTAATGTATCACTTTCAGTAAATATAAGTAGGTTTCCAAAAGCTTATTTGATAGTACTACATATCCCAATTTACCCTAAAACCACAAGTACAGTTCTAAATAAAACTCTAAAGCACTCTTCAGTTAAAAACTCTTTTGTGGCATTAGGCAGAATATTACTTATATAAAGCAACAAAACAAATTTGACTATCTACAGATGACAACAACACCAACATAAAAAAATCTATGAGACTTTTAAATCAAACAGGATTGTAATTTACAAAGCTTAATGATGTATCAGCAATCTGTCTGGTCTATTCCCGAATGATCCTGAGCCTGTTTTGGTTTCTAAATGGCATTAGAAAAAAATACATGAGGATATTGACTGTTGAGAGACAATCTGGCTAATTTCAATAACAACATGGCTGGAATAGTAAACCTATTTCTGTACATTGTAGAATATACAAGCGAGATTTTTTTATTCCCCATAGTTGTTTAGTATATTTTAAAGTAAAATTAAGATTGAAAAAGTGGAGAAAAAAAAAAGATTTTATTGCAATTTAGTATATATTCTCGTTATAATGTGCTTTAAATTGAAAATAATTTCAGATTACAAACAGAATACAAAAACATGGAAATTAAAGCCTTATAAATGTCAGACAGTGCCCTGCAAAGGTTAAACTTTTCCACATTTTGTCACTCATATATGTAACTAGAAAAAGCTGTTTCAGAGAAACAGCATGTTGGAATGCCTTTTTCTGCTGAGTGAAGGAAGAAAAAATAGCTAAAGAAACAGAATAAAGGGGGAAAAAAGAAACAAAGTCTGGAGAATATATGAAAATGCAATAGGAAGTAATCAGAAACTTCAAACTGCAGAAACAGTTGAATCATCGAAAAATTTTGTAGGGCAGAATCATTTAGCAGAATTATGGCAGAAGCACACTCATCTTAAAAGCAGAACATTTCCTGAAGTTTGATGAACCAGAAAAAAAAATCAAAAAGTATCGGTTTACATGGAAGTTGACAAAAGTTGAACTGAACTTTTTTTTTTATTTTTTTTATAGACAGTCCTTTGTAAAAGCCAGAGAAAAATTAGCAAAATGTAAAGGATGTGTAAAACTTTGTGTTGAACTATGATTAATACATCAAAAACTTTAAAATATAGAGAAACCTTTATAGATCACAGGAATCAGTTGCCATTGAACAACTGTGCCAAGTTTCAGGTATCTACAAAAAAGTATGTGGCCATGGTGACGATGTAAAAAAGGAGAATTTTTAAAGGTTTTAGCTTGAAAATTGACTGTTTTGAGGCCCCAGAACAACATGCATGGCTAAACCAAAAATGATATATAAAAAATTCATTCAATATGAGCATTAGACATGTGTGAAGATGATCTGTGCCAAGTTTCATGTTTGTACACCAAACGGTGTGTGAGAGGCAGCGATGTGTTGTTTAGCCACTGTCTTTATCGCATGTACAATCATGTCCCGAACAAATGCCTATAACTGTGGCTTAATAAGGCATATCGATTTCATTTTTGCACCACTTAATTCATGTATAATGGATAAAAGTTTGTGTCAAACTATGTTTGATAAATCAAAAACCATAATAGATACAGAAATAATGTTTAGGCCATATAAATCAGCAGGCTTTGATGAACAAATATTAAAACTTTTATGTTTCTACCAAAAACAATGTTGCCACAGTGATAATGTAAAAATGTGGAAAGATTTCTGAGGCTTTTTCTCAGAATCAACATTTTCATGTGTTTCTGAACAAGCTAGCTAAACAGCTAAACCATAAATAATATTGAAAACAATCTTTCAATATCAGTGCTAGAAGGGTCTGAAGATATTCTTTATCAAGTTTCATGTTTGTACATTAAATAGTTGAGAAGAGGCAGCATACGAAAATATGTGTTGTTTTAAATTTTCGTCTGTGATTTTTTGAAAACTCCCCCATTAGATTTCTATTGATGGAGTTTGGACATCTAGGTAGTCTAGGCCAAACTGTAGGGAAACTGTAAATTACACACAAATGAGGGTTACATTTCCTGAATCCTGGCAATTTCAGGCAACACCTTTCACAGGCAATCTGGTTTAACTCCATGAACAGACAGAAGTCAGAGCCAGGTCAAAGAAACAGTGCAGAACAGGACGTTTCTGAGATCCAGGTGTCGGTAACCCGGTCAAGGGTTCCAATCAGAAAACAGGAACAGACAGATCCAGGGTACCAGGACCTGAACTTGTCTGAGCGTTCAGAGTTCGATGAGTTCAACAGTGAGTTCAGGCAGAAAAGTTCAGATGGAAAACAGGTGAGCTCAGTAGTTAAGAGGCAGAACAAGACTTAACATCAGGAAAACTACAGGACTTTAAACTAGCTCCCTCCACTGAGCCAAAACAGGATCAGGGCTCGCTCAAGACATGATCAGGAAACACCAAGACAAGACAAAAAACCCTCTCTAACGACTGGCCTCCGAGAACGGGAACATGA
>NW_015151088.1:81680-100593 GCF_000732505.1 Cyprinodon variegatus | reverse complement strand
TGCCCTACAGTGACCTTGACGGAATAAGCGGGAGAAAATGGATGGATTATCTACAGGTTTTAAAGTGTTTTTCTAAATGTAGCAGGCAGATTTTGCACACTTGTGAGGGAATATGTAATTTTTACAGGGTTACCAAACAATATTGAATCTTGAGAAATTCTTACTTTAAACTATCATTTTATGTTATATCATAACATAATCAAGTGTAGTTAAGTGAATTTCTAACAGTGCATACGACCTTTTCTGTATCTGTTTTGATGCCATACTTACAGCTGTGGCAGGTGGCTCCTCTGTAGCCACTCTTAGAGCAGTTACAGTGGAAGGTGCTCCACGACTGAGTGCATGTTCCTTCATGTTCACAGTGACTCGGGGAACACCTGCAGTGCAGAGAAGAGATAAGTAAACACACGATAAGATTAGCTTATTCTTTTTCAAAAGTCTCCTATAACCAAGGAGGTTTAAAGTTTTTTTTTGAACATCTGCTGTAATGAAGAGGTGAATAAACTATAGCTATAAAAAAACATAAAGTCTTGACAGTCTGTTCTGCCTTAAAACCAGTTGGTTTCTAAGATGTATTTTTTTTTTTTTACGATGTAACACTTTTCTGTTCATCTTTTGCTGTGATTCAAAGTGCTTCTTCTCTTAAGTCTTGAAAAAAATTAAAATGGACAGATTTTTTTAGCAAAGTTGCTGTTCTGTTTTCAGATTTTTGATTGTCTAGAATAATAATCTTTAATGTTGTCTTATTTACAATGTGCTAACAATAGGACAATTGATTACAGAGAAACAGGGCAACAAAATCTATTCAACAGATTAATTGTAAAAGCGCATCTAAATACACATGTAATTAACACGTAAATGTATAGAACATGCTTGGGCATTTTCTTACATAAGAGACAACGATTTTGCAAAATTTGACCCTCAAAATTGAAATAACTTGGCAACAGAATGAATAATACTTCTGATTGGTAGGTGATCAAATACTTATGTCAAACAATGAAATGCTTATTAAGTATTTTAAAAAGTCACATAATTTGGTTTTCGGAATTTCTCTTTCTAAATTCTGTCAATCACAATAAAGGGTACAGATGTTCTTCAACAGTCAGTGATTAAATCTAGAAAAAAAAGATAAGTGTATGATGAGAAATCAAAGACTTCTCTATGGTTTACAGGGGGAAAAACCTACAAAATCAGCAGTTATAAAATACTTGTTCTCCTCCTCGCTATACTTGCCTGATGCATCTCTTCCTACATGCTGGGTGCATCAGTCTGTTTACACCATCACCATAGAAATGTTGTTGATAGTATCATGCTGTAGAAAGGCTTTTTTACACCAGGATAGAAGCTTACAATGAATTAAGAATGGAGAGATTGTGAGGATGCTTTCTAGAAGGTCAATAAGCCTGAACAAATAGGTAGTGTTAAAAGAAGATGGTTTGAACAAAATGGAAAAAGCCAATTGAATATGTGCTGCAGGACCCGAAATTTTATATTTTTAGGTCTTCTAAGGCTTGCTTTCCAACTTGACTGATCATGAGGAGAAATTTTAATCTTTAGGTGTGAAAAGCTGTAAACATCCCCCAAATCATTATTGTTGAAGAAGATGGTTCTACACAATTGTTTCAAGGAGCTGAACACACCTTGCTACAGTAGATTGTTCAGATTTTAACAAGTAAAAATGTATTTCCATTTTTCTTCCACTTTAAAATCATGTGCTACATTTTCTAGGTCTATCTCATAAATGACCAATAAAATACACTTACATTTAAAGTTAAAGGGGTATTACCACTTTTGCAAAGTACTGTGTAGAAACACAGCAAACAGGGATCCCAAACTTCTTAACTTTGTTTTAAGTTTTGCCACCCACCATAACATGTTACTGTACAGGAACAGAAGGCTGCTTATTTCATCCCCTGCAGTGTTGTTTGTGAGCTGTGGTATTAGACCTAATTAGAGGCTGTAGCTTTTAGGAGTCAGATGCAAAGTAATAGTTTATTAAGGTGGGACAGTTGTAATTAATCGAATTTTAGCATACTGCTAATGAACTAATTTGCATTGGTAGTCAATGAGCTTGTCCTCCAACATAGCAATATTCATATATCTTATTAAATTTTTATGCTTTTTAAAATTAGACATTAGTCTTAGGAAAAAAAGAAAACTAAAAAATGACATTCTACTGGATAATTTACAAATAATCCAACACAAAAGCTGTTATTTGATGCAGATAATGCACACAAACCTGGAATAGATTAATTAATATTCAAGGTGACACCCCTCGGAGTAACTTTTCTTTCTCAAGCTTATTTTATCATTAAACAAAATGACTGACAGCTTTATTAACTCTAAAACAACTAACTTCAGATTAAAACATTCCTCAGATTAATACCCCCTATTTATCCACAAACATCACTATTAATATATATATATATATATATATATATATATATATATTTGTAAGTATTCATTTAAGTAAATAATTTTGTCAGATGTTTTATACTAATAACTTTTGAATTTAAATCTACAAAGATTAAGGATTTAGAGATTTCCTCTGGCCTTGTACCTTTGTATCAGCATGGTTTGGTAACCTATTAGTTCTGTAAAAGGCTCTCAGATTTCTAGTCTGCTCATAAGAAATAATGACTTTCTAAGAGAGTGAACTCAGGGGTTGTCAAACCAGTTTCAGAAAATAAAAGGCCCTTACAAAGATTAGTTCCTACATTTGCATTTTAAGTTCCACTGCATAAACAGGGGCTAAAATTGAAATTTATATCACCTGGTTGGTTCAACGGTATGAAGAAAAACAAGCCAGGAATTTCACTTTTTGAAGCCAGATTTGTTAACCTCCTATTAAAATAAGTATTTAGAACCATCACTTAGAATAGCGACAAACAACCATCCACGCACACACCAAAGAGAATTTAGAGGAGCCAATTAAACAAACAGTCATGTTTTTGGACATGCACAGGGAGAACATGCAAACTCCAGGAATCAAACCCTTAACCTTCTTGCTGCAAGGCAGCAGTGCTACCCACTGCGCCACTGAACAGCCAATTTTAGAATATGAAATTAGTCAATTTGTAATTCAAGGCTTCCTGAAACAGAAAACAAGTTATTATTGCTGACAAAAGACCTTATTACAGTATAGTTTGTTTTGTTTTTAAGAAAAATGAACCTGAAACAGAATTGATCTCACTTTGTCTATAATTACTTTGACAGAGGCAATTAAATCTATTCAGTGTCACTGCTAGTCTCTCAGCAAAACTTTAAAACATATCTGTTGTGTGTGTTGTGTCTCTTTATTATGGTGTGGTTAAGAGACTGACAGTAAGCCCCCAAGCAGGTGTTAAAGGAATCCTAACAACACAAATAACCCCCTTACCCCATCCTACTTATGCAAGTTGCACTTGCTTAAAGTACTCACAGGTAAATGCTTCCTACATTAAATCCATGAGAGAAGAACATATACAGCTCTGAATAACTAGCTATTTGAACTGATATATAAAGCCTCTACATGTACCGGTAGATATCTAATCCCAGAAACTCTGAAAATGCATTCCAGCTATGGGGAGATGTGGGTTGCTATTAGATAAAAAAAATCTCCACATGCTTTGTACTGTATACCAAATGTGTGTTTGCCTAAATCTCCTTCCATTGTATCAAATACCAAAGCAAACTCTCTAGCTCTGCAAACCTGAAATGAAAAAACTGTAGCCTTGGTTTCGTTGTTCCCACATGAGCAAAGAGTTTCAAATGCTGTCCTATCGCCAAATAAAATTGGTAGAAACTGAATCTTATTTTACTTGTTTCATGGCCATTCCAATGAAAAAGAAAAATGCTATTGATTGCTCCACCAAATTACAGTGTAGCCACACATAGCAAAGTAATTAGCCTTGTAACATTTAAAACAAGTTGTATTGATCAACTTCTCCGTAAGTTTCAAAAGCTGCTACTTTGACTACATTAAGATAATTTTTGTTCTAACAATGTTTGTTCTCATTCCTGGATCACACATTCAAATCATTGGATGTAAAATGTCAATGTTTTACCTTCAATCTAAACAGTTTTTTTTTATTAATTTGATCTGTTTCAAAATACAATTAGGCAGTAGTGAAGGTTCAAGCTGTTTTTAAATAAGAAAAACTTTTAAATAGAAGTATATCACAAAAAATATAAATATATTTTACAAATTAAGTCAGCGTATTTACTGAATTTAGAAAGGCAAAATATCACCGAAGTGTATCTTAATGAAAATAATGCACACAAAAACCAATAAAGCAAAACCGTTATTATTGGACATACCCCAGGAGTAGTACCATAGATAAGAAATTTAAAATATTCATAGTCATCTGCTTGATTTAAATTACAAAATCTTATTACAACAATTTTATTATATTTATTTATCTCAACCATTTAAAAAATACCACACAGAAGTAAACTGCTGTAGAAGCAGAACATTAAAAATAAGGAAACGGGATGAAACATAAAAACAAAGACTACAATGAAGTAATGCAGAAGCAATATCAAAATATACCAATATTTTAAAGAGCCAATAGATAAAACTTCTGTTTACTGCCTGTTTATCAAAAATTAACTCAGAATGAGAAAAAATAGTTCAATATTTCATTTCACAAACCTGTCAATGATGCCACACATATCAATCTGGAGCCCACTGTAGTTTCCCAGCCGTCCATCCTGAACTTTTATTAAGTCCATGGTTTCGCTGTCCAATTTCAAGAGGCGTATACATCCCTGAAACTCTTGAAATGGGTTTCTGCAGTCCAAGCTGACTGCCTGAGCAGGACAACCTAAAGCATACATAGAAATCACTTTTAATAAACATCTGAGCAAGCAGAATGTAAAAAATAGTATTCAGCACTAAATGACAGTGTTAAAAACAACTTTGTATTAGAGTTTTAAATTTAAAAGACATTTTATCTGATGTGACACAGCATACAAAAAAGTAGAATAAAGACATAAAAACAGTTAGTGCTAGTCTCAAAGGTAAATATTTTTATGATGAATGTGAGTGCTTCTATCTCTGAGCAGAAGTACACATATACAGTATAATTGATAATTATAAGCATTCAAGAAATGATTTAATAAGCTTGTTTGCTGTTAGTTTAAACCTTGATAATCTATAGTGCTGCTATGCTGATGATACCCAGCTTTACATTGCTGTTTTTCCTGATGACCTAGAACTAGTTAAAAACCTTTGAAACTGTATTTTAGATATAAAGTTATGAACAGCAGAGAACGTCTTACAGCTCAATCTAGGCAAGACTGAAGGTTAAATTTGGTCCTCAGGACAAGACAGGTATTATTTTATGAAAATTATAGAATCTCAACCTTCTATATGTGTGAGAAACTTGGGTGTTCTTTTGAGCTGAATTTTATTCCACATATCAAAATGTCCCAGGCAGGATTTTATCGCCATATAAAATATCGCCAGTTTCCGCTCATTTTTCTTTCTTGGCAGCACATAGGTGCTGATGCATGCTTTTATCTCCCTTAGAATATATTAGAGTAACACCCTGCTCTCTGGTTTTCCTAAAAAGTCTGTCTCTAGCTTACAGCTACTAAAGAACACAGCAGGACGAGTTCTGACAAGGATCAGAGGATGGGAACACATTACTCTAGTTTTAAAACCGTTGCTTTGGCTCCTTGTGTTAGGATGGAATTTAAGGTTCTAATAGTGGTTTATAAATGTCTGAATGGCCTTGGGCCTTCTTATTTATCTGAGTTGCTTTTATGTTATGAACCCTGGCGAACCCTGAGGTACCCACATTTTAACAAAAAGTGTGAACTAAAACTCACAGCGAGGCCTTCTTCCATAACTCTGGTCCTTGTCTATGGAACAGTTTACCAGAGAGCCTCAACTTTGCAATCAACCACAAAAGAATATGATATGCACTCAGGGATGAAGCTCTATTGAAGTTTTAAAAATTGTAAACAATATTACATTATTATAAAAGGATGTTGTTACCAAATAACGTTTCATTTAGTTTCAGATTTTTGACTCAAATGTAAATCTGTATGTTTTTTTTTTTACTTATGTTCTATAAAATCTCTGAGGGATTGTCAGAACCTTTACATTTAGAGAAAAAGTAAATGCTATATTTAAATAGATTTTACTTATTAACTATGATAATCATATGATAACACATGACCCTAGGGATTATTTGCCGTTTAAGCTTTATTTGGCTAAAGTGGCAAATGAAGCTAATTCTGATAATTGTGTACTAAATTGTGTTTGATTATCACAAAACACCACAATTAAACACAGTGAGGATTGTGTCATAATGAAAAAAAAAAACAACTTACAAGGTGCTGATGCACACAGTTAAAAGTAACAGTAAACAAAGAAAAAGTTCAAATGAGGTGGAAACTACAAAAATATATCAATTAAATCAAAATGTGAAGCTGTAAAGTCAAGAGTCAGTAGCCTTCAGCACAACACTGACGCTAGAGCCTCATGGAGATAATAAAGGTCTCATGTCCTCATAATTTTTTCACTTTCATTTTTGGGGTGTCTTTGAGTTCAGCCCTCTGTAGCGAGATAATTTTAATTTCCATCAAATGATGTGGCATCTTTTTGTTTCTAACACATCACCCAGTCTATATTAGTATAAATAAACAGCATGTTTTTTCCCCATTGAGATCTAATGTGTTTTCAAAGTGTTCCTTTAATTTTTTTGAGCAGTGTGTGATGACTGTAGGCTTAACTTTCTTTTTTTCAACATTTGAATGGCAGTTACTAAATGCTTTAAACTACAACAATCACACATTTCTGGCTTTGTTACAGTAAGGCTGGGATCTACACCAAAACAGATGATAATTGTTTTGTATATTTGTGAAGCATTCATTTTATGGGAAATTAAGGAATAGAAATAGGGGAAATAGTTTAAGCCAACATTTTATGAGTAGAAGTTAACAAAATAGGAGTAATGACTACACTCAACTGTAATGCACTGCGTTGGGAGAAAATTGATTAAGAAGATTCCAAAACTTAAAGAAGAGAGAGTAGAGAGATTGGTAACTGATTGACTTTACTTATCAGTGGAGACAGTACTAGAAGATATCTGCAGTGCATACTCAAATTTTATTCAACACACATCAAGTCTATGTCTACAGTTTTTTCATTAAAACACTTTTGTAGTAAACAGGACAATTCAGAAAAAAATTGTTGCCACGCTCTATTAAGTGGACGTATTTTTTAAAACAAGAGAACAAAAATTGCAAATGTATTTACCACTTCTATAGCGGTGGAATGTGGCTAAAAATTGCATCATTAAGCCTTTTATGTCAGTTGATGTCAAGAAATACTAGAGGTAGGCATAGATTTTTTTTTTTATCTAGATCTCACTGTAATCTTAGAATTAATCTAGATTAAAATCACTTGTTTGAATTCTGCCAAAATGCTTCATGAATCAAAATCAGAATTACTTTATAAATCCCTTCAGGGAAACCTTTTTCATGCAGTGCAACCGTTTACAGAAGATAAAGTAAAAAGATAAAAATAAGATTATAAGTACAAATAAGATATAGGAATAAGATGAGATAAGATAAGAATAACATAAGATAAGAGTAACAATAAAATAAGATAAGGTGGATATGTGTGTGCTACCTGAATAATAAGTAAAAGTAAGTCTTTAAAAGAGGTTTCTTAAGCCAGGTGATGCATTAGACCAGGGGCCTATCTCTTGTTTACAAAATGCATCACAAACTGCTTGAGAAAGCTTTTCTACTACGATAGCTTTTCATGAAAATAAATAATATTCAATAAGATCTATTTGTGTTTAATAGGTGTTTATTCAGATAAACATGAATTCTGAACTGTAGGCCAACATAAAAGTTCATGATGGACTTTTTGCAGTCAGTAGCTTTGTGTCAGTCAGTCCAAGCTCTATTTCTCCTTGTTCCACCAGTCACTCAGGCATTCATTGTAATGTTGTGTGAGGCTGGAATAGCCGCAAGGGCTGTCGAGTAATGTCAAGATGGGGAAAACATCATCCTTTTATCCGAGTTTTGTGTTAAAGAGGGTTGTTTATGTTAGTAGTCTGTTCATGTTAAGCTAACATTATGTTCTTGAGGTTGCAGTTGTAAGCGTTATCATTGGCATCATCGGAAGAATGTTTCACCAGTTGGATATAACGGAACAAGCATTTCCTGTATTCGTGTATTGTATAAATAAAGAGCTTGGAGACTGGACCTTGGTTTCAGTGTGAGTTACTTATCTGCTGGCAAACACATTACAATATCATAGTGAAAGTCATCATTAGTAAAAGACCAGCCCCCAACCCGATTTTGAGAATAGCTTAACAGCAATATTTTGTTTATCGCCTGATTAGAGTCTGGTGTTAACGTAGCACGTGACACCAATAATAGCCCACCACTAATAACTACTAATTTATATTTTGTTCCATCAATTTAAAATAAGGACTAGAGAAAAAAAAAATAAAAAGATTTGAATTTTAATTTTATCCCTATAAGAATTTAAAGGCAAACTGTAACCTTTGGAAATAAGTCAGCCCTACGACCAACCCAATTTAGCTTGGCCATGAGAGGCTACATGTTTTCCTCTGCCTATATCCCTCACAATGTCATTCCGTTCTGGATTGGAACTCAGTAAAATTCTAGGAAATATTCTATTGATATTGACGAGGTGTCTATTACACTGTATATTGATATTATTTTATGCCCAGACCAGCCTTAAACACCACACATCAGGCAGATCTTCAATGCTTGTTCTTACCACCAAAAAAGAGTTGACTTTTTGCTGTTGGAAGTAAAGGGGTCCTGGTGTGAGCAGTTGCTCCCTCATCTCTGTCCACTGTGATGCTCAAATGATTTTCCTTAGAGTTCAGCTCCACAGAATGCCACTGGCCATCATTCAGACCTGAGCCTGTTTGCACACAGACATTGGGAATAACTAATAATTATTAACCAAGCCAATTCCTATTAACTTTCTTGATCTTTATATATCATAATATGATATACATTTTATATGACTAAATATATTAAATTTATAGTTACTAGCCATAAACTGAATGAGTATTGTACCTATTTTTAGTTCAATTTATTCTTCCTTAGAGTTTAGTAATTTATGTATTTACTTTTTGCCATTTCAAAGGCAATGAATGTTCAATGGAAAAAATTCATTCACATATGGAAAATGTTAGTATGCAACACGGTGACATCTGTTCTAGAGGCCTTGCACTCTTGCTTACTATGCACATCTTGTCAATTTTTATTTTTCTAATGTTTTTTTTCTTTACGTGACAGACCAATACAAAGATCTGTAGAGGATAATTGCAAAATAAAATAAAAAAGGTTTTCTGTTTTTTTCTTCTTTTTTTCTTCTTTTTTATGTCTAATAAGTGTGGTAGCATCCAACCCATCACATATGACCCAATTTCTGCTAAAATAATGTGTCCTTAGTGTGTTGGTAGCTATACTAGGTTTAAAGGCTAGGGAAGTTTGTGCAGGGAGATTTATTTTCACTATAGATCCGTTTTTCCAAGCGTTTAAATAAGTCTCCACCTTCAGTGTTTTTGCTGAAGATGTGAACTATTCTTTACATTTTCTGAAGCTGGATTGAAGAGAGCTCTGTGAAATTTTCTAAGTTTGAAATGTCTTTTATTATGTTAAGCTGCTTTTAACAGCACCAGGACTTTCTCCCTGCTGTCTTTCATACTCATGATGATGTTTGTTCTCTAATGTTCTCTAACCAGCTTTTGTGGACTTCCCAAAATAGATGTATTTGTACTGAGATCAAATTACTGACAGGTTGGAGCAATTTCTTGCTTGGGATTTTGTTAAATTATTGGAGCAAATTATGTGCATTCAACAGATTCCTATATTTAGAGCGTCTTTTATACAAGACATTGCACTTAAATAGCAGGCCTGGTAACAACCACAACTTTTGAACGTGAAAGTCAGAGTAAAGAACTTTGTGAAATCAATGAGGGAGAAGGTAAGCACTTTATATGAAAAACTTACTGTTACTTTTCTAGCTTACCTAAAGCCGAACATATATGTAAGTGAGATCAGTAGATCGAGAAGTAAGATAATGAGTAAACATACCGGTGCTTAGCTCTAGGAGAGTATTTCCAGCTCTTCTGATCTGAAGGCGAAGCCTGGCTTCACTCAGATAAAGGAAGACTGAGCCTTCCTGCTGTTGCAGGCTAAAGGTCAGAAGCAGCCCTGCCTTGTTCCAGGTCCTGAACTGCAATGTTATAGAAACAATCCCCGACAACCATGATGTCAGAACAGGCAGCTGGAGGAAGCTGTGAGAGTCAGTGAACGTCACGGCAACGAAAACTGGCTCATTGCAAGAAAAGGTCATATTGCCCTGTTCAAGGAAGAGAGGAGAGAGAGAGAGATGGGTTAAAATTACTGTGAAGCAGATGACAAATCATAAATATTCATCAGCTGCAGCAGCTTGATCAGTCTGACTTGATGTCACAGAGGTCTCATCAGCACCTACTGGAAAAATGACACCTGTTCCACCATATTTGTATCAGCTTCCACAAAAACATGAAGAATCGAGGTTATTTAGCATCAGTGCCCATTTCACACATTCTAAGCTCCTCGCTGCAACAGAAAGAAACAAAAAGCTACAAGTAACTTACTGTACTGTATGTATCAAATTTCCATAAACTATTATAAAATCTTATGAGTCATGCCTAAAGGGTAAATACATTCAAGAGAGAACTGCTAATGTGAAATCATTATTTTATTGCCAACAAAATGGTTTAAAAATAATTTTAAAAGCCATCTAGAATAATTTATAAACCCAAATTTTGTCTGTTTCTCCTGTGCTTCTTCTTAGCTTCCTTTGCTTTGGGCTGTGTAAACTCAACAAAGGGGATGTGATGAGACTGCTGACAATAATAAAGGAGAATATAATGGCACTAATGATCCTAATGATGATAGTAACTTTAAAAATAAAAATATGACGTACATGATAAAAACTGTCATGATGATAATTATGTTGATATAGTGTCCAATGGTATATTGATGATACAGAGATGAAAATTAAAGCTACAGTGTGTAATAATTACAGGGATATACGGTCAGAAATGTAATATATTATACATAACTATGTTATTTATCATCATCTACGAGCTCAGCCTTTTAACCTTAATATTTGCGTTGCCTTAGAATTTGTTATTTATAATTACATAGGAGCGGGTCTCGCAGCCATGGAGGCAGACATCTTTGCGCTACGGCAGCGCAGAGCCAACAAACTAGCGATTGCGAGATCGCCCATTACGCTCGAAAGTAACTACGGCAAGTTGAGAGAGATGAACTGAGACGGTACTGAACACACAGACTAATGAAATACTATCTGTAAAATTATCTATGTAAACAAACCTCATCACTTGAGAAGGTAGGTGATGCGGACGTCGTGGAAGACATTTTGTCCCGTAACGCTCGCCGTACTGTTGGGGGGGAGATGTTCATGTTGCTGCAGTCTGCAGTCTGACCGCTAGATGTCACTGAAAATTACACACTGTAGCTCTAAATGAAATTGGGAAGTTAAAGTCTAGTTCGTCCATTTATTGAGATAGAACAAGAAAGATTGAGATTTTAAGTGCTTATAGAGAATTTAATGTAAAACACAAAAAATAAGAAAATTTCATCTGACTGTCTTTTATACTTTAAGTAGTTTTTGGAGAACATACTTTTTCACTTTTACTTGAGTAAAGAGGTCAAGTTGATACTTCAACTTTTACCAGAGTGTTTTTAAACTGCAGTATCTATACTTCTACTTAAGTAACAAATGTATGTACTTTTGACATCACTGGTGAAGAGGCAGTGAAGACAGTGTTATGGGACATTTTTCTTTATGATATCACATTATTCAATTATAGAAGGACAACTGTGTCTAGTGTTGCTCAACCAAAGTCTACAGTTCACTACCTCTGAAGATTTTATTCTTAACAGAAACATTTTGCATTTCAGCTTTCACAGAAAATCGATGATATAGTTTGAGTATGATAATGATTTCCATATATGTTTTCATGCATGTGTTAAATAGCACTGTTAGCTTTTAGGATTAAGAGTTTAGTGAATATGTTATTATCAAAATGACATAGAGAAATAGCCTTAAATGTCCCACAATGGAAAAGTTTAAATATATCAGCAGCAAAGCAAATACAGTAGGTAAGTACATTACCTACAAGAATAAAGTACATAAATAGAAGTAGAATTTTTCGGGAAACGGGATATCATAACACAATGGCATGGTGTGTAGGCTTTACCTGTATGTCATTCTGTTAAAAAAAAGTTATTTTAAACAACACTTATACAGTATCTTACCACTGCGGTGACCTGTGGGCTGTTTTGTTTGGCCAGTTTGATCAAATTGAAATCATTGTATAACAGGTTCTCCAGGCATCCACAAAAGTTCCGGTTGGGGAGGATAGGTGTTTGGAGTCCATGGCTCTGAACAGCTGCCACACTTAGCTGCCAAAAATATTGTAAAAACACACACAAAAAAACCATTGTACTATTTTGAATAAAATAAAGTAAATTAATTAAATGAATAAAAAAAAATCAGTGGTTAAAAAACAGGAAGGACAAGTTTTTAAAACTGATGTTCCTAATTATCCCTGTTAAGCCTGGTTCTTTTAATAGTTTTTTATGAATATCACATAAAGTTGCACAGAAAAGAAAAACTTGACTGAGATTTGAAATTTCCAAAAAAAAAACCATATATATTCCCCTTAATCAATATAAACATTTCTTTGGCCGTAATTGAGTCACATGGAATATTTGATTTGCCTTAGTTTGAGCAGAGCAGAATTCACCAACACAAAAGTAACACCTGGGGTCCATTTCTTGAAGCAGGTGTAACAAAATCAGATTCAAATATGCAACTCTAAATTGATCTAGCCAAAAGTCGGGAACTCTGAGGGTTCGGTTTCACAACGGCTGATCAGAACTCAGATATAAAAGCTCGTGCAACAAGTATGAAAAGCCATTATCAAGCCACAAAACAGGTTAGCTCTGGGGAGAATGTCACTATGGTAACTGAAACAGAGGTTGAGGAAAAACTCTATGTGAACCTGATCAGAGTTGTCTTGTTTTCAGGTTTAGACAACTTAGAGTTGTCTAAACCTGCTTCATGAAACAGACCCCTGGTGTTAATGATAATTATATATTTTTTCAAAAACATCCCTTTCCTCTTTTTTTTTTTTTTTTTTTGCCAAATGTCAGGATGTACACTGTTACTTGCCTAATGCCCGCTGGATATGGGCAGAAGCCGACCATGACCATGCAAGGACAAGCAGGTTGGTTGTTGTTAAAACATTCATTTTCTCTTAGTTGCATGCTTTAAATTATAGATCACCCTCAATTATATAAGTTTGTAATATTGTATAGCTATTTTGCTCAAATTAGGTAATGGCAAAAAGAAAGAGCTATACACAAAGTTTTAATTAGTTTCTTAGCTAAATTACAGATGTTTGGTAGTTTCAAAAAACCAGTAGTAGGTTGTTTTTTTTTAACTAAGGCACCACCTTATATTTTACAACCTCATTGACATCACTGTTTTAAAAAGGATGTGATAGTTTTACTCCTGATTAGAAGCATTTTCTTGAATATTGTTAAATTTTAATTACAAGCATATGCAACATGCACGATGCGGGGGACAGGCAGGGGCAAATTTGGCTGGACATCAAGCATAATGAAAACTGCTCCTATACTTAAATAGCATCTGTGATACGACAGCTGTTGTTCTTTCTAGCTTGTCCTTAGTATGAGGCAATGACTGACCTCTATGCTATGGTATTATGGTTAGTGGGATCATCATCTAAAAGTTGATGTGGCCATTCGTGCTAGCTGAAAATAGTACATAAAGTATGAGTGCATTAAAACTAATATGTCTAATTTTAACCTGACTACCGGTAATCACTTGGCTAAAAAGCAATGAGAGCATTCTACTCACTAATAATATTGTGCACTGAACACTTTGCAAATTTTTCTATCCTGTGTGCTTTGCATTAACTTCAATAGGTTATTTTATAGAGGTTGTGACTTTAAGGTGGCTGCAGATAAATATAGAAAAAGGTGCTGCATGACCATCATAATGCAATAAGCTAACTTTTACTGCAGCTAACAAGGCAGTGGACAAGGGCCTGTCTTCAGAAAAGCTCATTTATTTCAAACTGTCATTTGGGGACACCCATGGAGCAGTGAACTATTTCCTCAGAATGATAAAATGATGAATAAGTATGGAAAAAGGGATATGGTTGCAACAATTACTCTCTTTGTCTTGACACAATAGCACATTGTAAATATTGCTCACGTATGCTTATTTATTGGACTAAATTTACAGGGAGCTTTTTTTGTTGTACTGGGGGCTTTTCACTACATTCCATAAACACACAACTGCACATAAATGTACAAATCCAGAGGTTAATTTAAATCCAAGTGCCTTGTTCAAAGGAAAATATTTTATAATTATTTCTGTTATGCATCTTACCATGTGAATGTGCCAGTGGCTGAGCTCAGCTGGAACATGAACTTGCTGCATGTTTTTATCCACTGTCAAGTTGAGATGAGTGCTGAGTCGTTCTAGCTTTACATGATGCCAGTGTTGGTCATCGAGCAGACTACCAAGAGAAACAAGAAGTTTGCCCCCAGAGCCTGAACTCAAATCTGCAGTACAAAGAAAAGGGAATGAAAGAAGACAAGGACTGTCATGTCTGCCTAATGAAGCTTGAAAAACAAGACTGACGTCTGTAACTTATGATTAAACATTAAATGTACATTGCAGAGCAAAAAGTCATTTTCTAAAGTCCTTAAAATATTTCCGTCCCAGCAGCAGACTGTTTGCCCGTGTCAATTAAACATATTGGATGGATCAAAACAAGTTCCCGTCAACAAAATGAAAAGTGATAATAAAGGATGGACATCCTGCTCCAGTGGGCATCAACAGACTGAATCTCAATGTGAACCCTCTGTTCTTGAAGGGATTGCTTTGAAAACAAAACAAAAACACACATATGGATCCAGTGAGCATGAAGGTTTGACGTGGTGGGGTTGGTATGTGTGTTGGGGGGGTAGGCTGGTTACAGATACAACAATTGTAGACCTTTTTGAGATAGCCTTTTTTAAAGTAATGCTCAATTGCTCTCTAACTGAAGCCCATCAGAACCGAACCGATTAATCAGTGGGCCAATTTTAGTGTTTGTAATCACCAGAAAACAGAAGACCAAGAATTTAACCAGAAGCAAAAGTTGATGTTTTAACAGTTCATTAAAAAAAAAACTGCTGCAGGTCGGGAGAGATTCATCAGAGTCAGCGACCAAAAATTCTGGAAGAAGCTTGGACAGCTGAGTGACCAGGCAGATCCAGTCATTCCTTCTAACTGGTTATGCTGCTGACGCAACTTCTCTTTTTTTTTTTTCAAGCTGCTATACATAAGGTTGGCTGTGCTGCAGGTGTAGACAGGAAAATACAGAGCCTGAATCTTCCACTCAGTGTTTAACATAAAGGGTACAGCGGCTCTCACCTGAAGACGCTGCCTCAAGCTGCAGGAACAGCTTTAGATCGAACAGAACATTAGATTGTCCTCACCTGAAAAAGCCTGAGATGGCAGTCATAGTTTATAAGCGCTCTGATTTTCAGTTTCTGTTTCTCACAGTTCTGTCAAGGGTTTGCTCCCTATCTTTGCTAGATTAAGTTAATTGAGATCAGACCAATGGGTATTGTTAAGAAGTTTTGAATTTGACTGACGTGACTACATGGTGCATCTGCGGGTGCAACAATGCTCCGGTGGACGTGAATAAATAGACAATCCTAGAGTACAGCCGGAACTGCTGAAGAAAGATTTTGACAAGAACATTTTGTGGTCCAATTTAAACATGTCACACAAGTAGAAATGACACAAGTAAAAATCTATAAATTGGATCAAATGCGACTGGAGCATGTATGGAAAGCCAAATGTGCCGCATATTTCATGAAATAGAAACTGGAAAGATCTCCATTTGTAAATGTAAACATTTAAATGTCAACTGAGATACATGCATTAAATAACAAAATATTCTTTTTATCCTTAATTAATAAATAATTCAATATTTTTCACTTATTTAATTAATTATCCCAACTCGTCAATTCTGTTCTGGGCCCAGCCAAGGGTTTCAGCTGGCCTGGTAACGTGTATACTTGTGTTCCTTTAGTTTTAGGGTAAGGGATGGGTTAGTGATATCTTTTGACTTTACAGTTCATGGAAAATTGTCGTAGGTCCTGCCACAACCTGTCATTTACCATGTGCATCAAAATCAATAAAGGACAAGAAGGGTACTTCCATTGCATTTCTATCTGACGCACAGAAGACTGGATGAAGTGTAAATATTTGACAAGTTGGAATTAACGAGTTGGATTAATGGATCCAGGAAGCATGGTCACATTTTCTTCAGCACATTTCGTGCACAGATTTAACAACACAGGAAAAAAGAATTACTTCCTTTAAAAACAACAGGGCAATAATAGGTGCTTCCAGTAAGCTTCTTCTTTGGCATGAAGTTATGTGGTTTGGTTGGAGAAATATTTTATTATTTAATAGTATGTTGACACCAAACGTGAAACCAATCAGAAATTGGTTTCTGAAAAAGAGCTGTCTAAGGTTAGGGTATTTTAACTTTCAAGTGTTATGTTTCCTTATCTGAATGCTTCCCGCTTCGAACTGAATGCAAGCATAAATTTAGATGAAGATTTTTTGTAGGAAACAGAACAGCTGTTGATCATAGATATTCGAGGGCCCTGAAAGTGCCATCAGGAGGATAGTAACTCGCAGAGGTATTGCTAAGGCACAGAAAATGATAAAAGGGACTACACCCCTACTGATTTTAAGGCAGTTTTAAAAAAGATACTGCTCCCTTGTGAAACATGAAGAAAAAATAATCTGAAATTCAGCTAGGATAATATGGAAGAAAATCCGGACTACCACAAAAAAGTCAGTTTTAATGAAATATGGTATCAGAAACAGCATATGGACATACTCATCTTCTATATTTTCCTCTTCAAGACCTATTAGCCAGTTTTACCTGTTGCTTCAAAGTACAGAGCAGAGCAGAGCAGAATGGAGCAGCAGCATGTATTAGTCTGTTACTAGTTATTAAGTTTAATATTTGTACATTTGTATGAATTCATCTGTATAAATCCATTTGCGGTTTTGCCACCTTGCTTCTTCTACACCTGAATTGATCTTTTAAGGAACCAGAAATATCTATTCTAAATATCTACTCTATTACGAAGAAAAGTATGGTACAGTGCAAGTTTTTCTTTAGGCCCCTGATAAACTCTTATACAGCTATTTACAAAAAGGATCCCTCTAGGCTCCCTAAAAATCACCAAAGAAAAAGTATAATAGAGCAGGCAATTGTTTCAGTAATAGCCACAGTCCATTGTCTTCTATTTTATTTGCTAACTAGCACAAGCCAGGGTGATTCATTTCATTCTCACCGCCTGGATGCCCTGTGGGATGAGTCTAGCTGGAGATTTTGCTGCTTTAAGTTAAGAAAAAAACAACAGTGTAGTGCTTTTTGCTGCTGTAACACATAAATATTCAGTGTTTTATTTCTTCAAAGTATAGCCAGGAACCATACAGCATTTCCTTAATGTTGTGAAAGCAGAGAGATGAAAGTCAACTATTTACAAGCAGCTTGTCCCACGTACTGCTCTAATGCCATTCTAATTTACTCGGCAATACTTTACTTCATTCGTCACTGAAGAACAGCACAGATCATGACACAGTAGCTCCCTGTGTGCTTTACTCGTGCTTACTGCAGTTTGATAGTGACAAGTCACAATTGAACTTAATTATAAATCAGCAGGCTCCATTACGGTAAGTTGACAATTTGATAAATGTAAGACGGAAATAAGGTGATTTGGAAATACATACATTAATCTCAATAAGTGAATCCATTTACTCTAACTGCTTGGACAACCACAAGCTGAAAGGGAAGATTCAACTCATTTACAGTATTTATCTGTTTGCTCATGTGTCTGGCTACTGGCTAATTAGGAATTGGTTTGTCTATTTTTTTACAGAGCTATTAATGTATGCAAATTTGTGTTACAGACCAAAAAATATATTTTCCTCCTAAATGTCTTTATGATTTTCTGTTTTTGTAGTTTTATATGGATAAGATGCACAGTTTAACCATCTTTAACCATCTTTGGCTCGATTTCCTTAGCCACCTTGTACATTATTATATGAAATGACAGCTATCACAGTAAAAAAAAAAAAAAGACAGTTGTGCAACCAGCAGGATCATCTTCCTAATGGGAAAGATAAGGAAGAGGAGCCCTTAGAGAATATCTCACTCCTATGGAGATAATACATTTTAACCTCTGGGTGTTATCGTCACTCTGTTCGTTTGATCTTCTCCTTTCCTCTTTAATCTCCTGTCATCTTCTTTTATATTTCCTTCTCTTTTCTCCTCTACCAACAGCTAACTGTGGAGGGGCATGCTGTGGCTCAGAGTGAATGCTCAAAGCTATTGATCTAAATTACACAGTCTGCAAACTCCTTTGAGAGTCAAATAGTGAGAGGAAGTTGGTGCAGCTGTGAGAAAGAAAGGGTTTTCAAAGAGCATGCAGTTGAAAAGGCAAATAACTGCTTCAGAAATAAAAAACTAAAAAAGTGCTGAATGCTTATTATTGTGAGGCAAAAAAAAAGAAAGAAATACATGCGTTGTTTGTATGGACATCAAACCTGTAATGCCAGGTGTATTATATTTGATGCATCAATTTCAGTGACCTCTACAAATTAGTATGGAAATTAAAATGGGAAAAAGTTAAATAGATAAATGTCAAATTATAGAAATCATAACTCATATAAATAAATGTAAAATGAAATAAAACAATTAATAGTAAATCCTTACATTTAATATTCATT
>NW_015151088.1:71384-81670 GCF_000732505.1 Cyprinodon variegatus | reverse complement strand
CTCAGCTTTTACTTCAAGGATCCCATATTCATTTATAGTGGTTTCACCTTTCAGTGGAACATGCCATATGGTCTCCTTTAGCAAGAGTTAGCTTTTAGTGTTAAATAAAAACAGATGCTATTACTGGACTCTATCCCTGCCAGCAGCAGGCTCTTGGTGCAGAAAAAAACTCAACCTATTCAATTAGTTTTGAAAGTTCAAGTATAGAATATGTTTTTTTTTTAAATATAATATAATATAATATAATATAATATAATATAATATAATTAATGAATTGTCCAATTAAATTATTTAATGTTACATCAGTCTATTACATTTCATTATTTTTTTCATGTTTCATTATTTCATGCTACTATATACTTGTTTTTGTCCCCTTTTAAGCTATGAAGGACCAGGAGAGACAGCAAAAGAAAACAAACAAACAACATTTTAAGTTTAACATTTCCATCATACAAGTGGAAAAGCAGCTTAAAAGATGTTTTGTTTTGCACCCTATAAATTCAAGCATCAAAGACTAATTTTTAAATTGCATTTACTTATCTATTGTTGAATACTGTTGAAAATGTATTTACAAATCCTACGTCTAAATGGAAATTTAAAAAACACATTTCATAAAGTACATTAAAGATTGCAACCTCCTGCTGACGAGAAACTCATAGGATCCACATGCCATCATCATGAGGTTTGTCAATTGAAAACAAAAAATAGCACTGCCAAAAAAAGGAAGCATGCAAAGGGGGATCAATATGAATGTCAATGAATGCCTAACCAGGAGAACACCAATATGGCCAGTAATACCAGGATCGTGAAAAAGCCTTTTTGACTGGCCGGGCAGTGGCACGCTTGGCCTCATGAAACCTGTTTTCTGCCTCAAGAGTCCCACATGTCAACCAAGCTCACAGCATCCCTTACTACTGGTGTCCACCACCAGTTACAAGTGCCTGTTGTCGCCTCAACAGGCAATCCAGACCTATGACCACAGCTACGGGCGGCCGAGTCAACAGTGGAGGCAGAGAACATGGACCTCTCAGATTCCATGTCCCTGGCCTCCTCTGGAATTTAGGAGAAGTTTTACCGGAGGTAGGAGTTGAACATGTTCCTGACCAAGGCCACCACCAGAAAGTCCTAGCAGGCCCTCACTACCAACTTGGACCGGCCTACTCTGTCCGGCTTACTCCTCTTCCAAAGTAATCAGCTCCCCACTAGATGGTGATAGGTGGTCAGCTCCACCTCACTCTTCACCCAAGTGTCTAAGACATACGGCCAAATGTCAAAAGATATGACTACAAAGTTCAAAATGAACCTTCAGCCAAGGTTGTTCTGGTGCCAAGTGCACAGCTGGATATCCTTATACTTGAACACCATCCAATATCCGGGTGTAGACTTAGACAACTTTAATTGTCATTTTGTATACAAAGAGTGTGAACAAAACGAAATTTAATTTAGTACAGCTTTTCAGACAGTAAATAAACATTTCCATTCCATAAAGTGCAGCAGTGATCAAATGTAAACAGTGTGGGAGAAAAAAAACATGGTGCAAAAAACGCTTTGATATGGAAGTTCAGAGCATTAATATATATGGTGCAAATATGCAGTAATTGTGGTGTGGTGTTATTGGTGTGATGCAGAGTCTGTGATTTAGAGTTTTTTCAACAGTTCAGCAGTCTGATGACGGTGGGGAAGAAACTGTTGCAGAATCTGCGGGAACTGCATCGAATGCTGCGAATCCTCTTCCTAGAGGGCAGCAGGGAGAACTGTTCATGGTGGGGGTGGGAGGGTTCATTGATGATGTCACGGACTCGGGACATGCAGTGCTGGGATGAAATGTCTTTCATGAGGCAAAAGGAGCCCCGTTGGTCCTCTCTGCTGTTTTCACCACTTTTCTCACTTTCGTTCAGTCTGAGGCGTTGCGGCCTCCACACCACACAGCGAGAGAGCTGGCCAGAATGCTCTTTAAGGTGCTTCTGTAGAAGGTGGTGAGGATGGGTGGTGGCGGGTGGGCTCTCCTCATCCTCCACAGGAAGTACAAGTGCTTTAGTGCACTTTTGACTAGTGAGGTTGTGTTTACAGTCAAGGTGAGGGTGTCTGTGATGTGCAAGCCCAGGAATTTGCTGCTGACCACCTCTACAGCTGAGCAGTTAATGAGCAGTGGAGCATTAGGCCGGTTCTTCCTGAAGTCGACGATGATCTCTTTTGTCTTCTCTGCATTCAGGATCAGGCTGTCATCTTTGCACCAGCCCACCAGCTGCTCCACCTCCTCTGTATAGTCCTGGTCATTGTCATGTCTGATGAGGCCATGGTGTCGTCTGCAAACTTCTCAATGTGATTGGTGGTGAACCGGAATCTTTGTGATGCTGACATCCTTAATGCGTTTGTTGACTTAGGGTGACACAGTCATGGCATACTCATATATATTTGTCTGGTTGTCATAGGTTTCTGCAGCTTTGAACGTGTTCCAGTCACTGGTCTGAGGGGGCCATGGGGTGGCCCCCTCAACTGCAAACCTTCTTTCTTTCTTTTTCTTTTTATTTATTCTTTTTTTTTTTTTGGCACGTGGTAAACAGCAGCTAGGTCAATACCGCAACCAAGGAAATCTTTTCATGCAGGCAGGGCACCTCCAGGCGTATCGCTTACTCCTTCAGATACTTGCTTGTGCATCATTTCACTGTGGGAGGAAGCCAGAGTACCCAGAGAGAACCCAGGCATGCACAGAGAGAACATGCAAACAATTTCCAGAAAGACACTGAAACTTTATTGCTGCCAGGCAACAGTGCTAGAAATGCCCCACCGTGCAGCCCTTTTCTATTATTTGCATATCATTAACATCAAATACAATAATTTGTGTCCCTTATATAAACCAGAAACACTTGCAAAGCAATGATGTGATCTCCTGCTTTTAATGTCAAGCAAGTATTAAATTCCCTTCATCTCTCAAGTAAGCACATCAATCAGTCATCAGTTGTCCCTAACCAGCTCCTTCCTGATCAGTTTGCTTTCACCCGTCAGACCAACCAGAAAGTTATACTTACTTCCTGCAGTTCTCAGCTTCCAGAGTTGTGTTGCTTTTCTAAATAAACTGTTAATATTCCCAGGTTCGCTGTGATTTTGCATGTGGGTCCAACAAAACTACAAACCAATATGTCACATACTTTCCTTCAAGGGCCTGCTCAGTTCACCAGCCTTTTTTTGGTAGAGGCCATGGATCATGTTATGTTGTGCTACCCCACTGTGATGTGGAGAGTTCATCTTTAACACATATTGGTGGCATTCATCCCAGATTACAAGGGAGAGAACTTGATGGAAGATATCAAGCTGTGAGAGATATTGTAAAAAAAAAAAAAAAAAAAATGGACCTCCAGTTCTGGGTAAAAGGGAAAACCTAGAAAAATATATGAAAGAATATAAAGATAAGAATGAAATACAGCTAAATTAGCATAAAAAAAAAAACATCTGTATAATAGTTAATAAACAATATTGCATTAATGCTGATTTTAGTGTTGGATATGTTCAATGTTCAGCAGTAGGATATGTTGGATATGTTCAGCAGTAGAAACTACCAATTTCACAAAACCAAAACTAGAGATATTTTCTTTCAGTAATTGCAAAAGATTTATGATTAGAAAAGCACCACAGAGGGAATATTCAGGAGATTGGCATAAGTGTAATTCCCCTGGGTTTCTTCAAAATTGGATCAGATCCGGCAAACAGAACACCAACATACTATTAAAATGCTTCCGGCATCTCACACCTTTTTATTTAAGGAACAAATTGTACCAGGAATTAAATTCCAACCATGCATACAAAAATGGGGATACTTGGGAGCAAGAATGAGTGCATAATTGCTGTGCAGCTTAGGCATTCATCTGACATTTACCCAGTTATGAACAATTAGTGAATAATGACTAAACCCATCCCATGTAGAGCTTCAGAGTCTACAGAAAAGAGCCTTATGTCTGTTTGAAATCAAATACTCAGGTTGGGCCGCCCCTCTTCAAGTTTGGAAACACTGACAAAAAAACTGTACTCTATCACCAGAACCAATATTAATCATAACAAGCAACCTATAATCTTTGAAGCAACATTCAATATAACTATTATTTAGCTTAGATTATTTTACACTAACAGTACAACAATGTCTTTTTTAAGATGCCACACAATGATTAAGAGTTTATTTACACCTGCCATTGGTCCATTTTAAACCAATATGAGTCCTTTGAATGAATATATAAACAAACACTGGATTAGAATCCAACAATTTCTCTAATATGCATTTTTTCACGTGTTCCCGGTTCAATTTCAAACAGACTCAGATGCAGTTCACTTATGGTGTAACTACAAACAGGCTGCAATCCAACCTAACTACAGGAAACTTGTGCCTTGTTTGACTTAAGATTTTCTTGCAGGGGCGGCATTGGTAGTAAATGTCATACTGAAGTCATAACTAATCCGCTGTCTTTTACTAAACAACACTGCTGCTGCCATGAAGGGCCCCGGGGCGAGCAGTGTACATAATGTCCTGCTGCTTTCAGCTCATATCTATTGATCTTAATTGGTCTAAAAAAAATTGAAAAAGTATACAGCTACATTTTTATGGGTAAAATATGATCAACAAGATCCTATACTCTTAGAAGATTTATAAATGTACAACAAAATTCACAAATGTATATCAAAAAATGCATATATGAAAACCCCACACAATTAAAAATTTGTGAAAAGTATTTTGAATTTCCACAATTCAAACTTTGCAATTAAAAACACACCATGAGTTTAAAACAGCAAATCAAAATACTATTTTTACTTAAGAATTTTTCCTTAGCCCAGCAGCCCAATAACCGCTACATTAAAATTATACAGTTACGTCAATATTGAATTGCATGTACTGAATTTAAAACAAACTAAATGGTCTGGATTGCATCAGTGGAATAAACTAACTTTATTGTGTTGTTTATTCTTTTTTAAAACTAACGTAAATAAGAACTAAAGTTAACAGTTGGCACGGATGGGAATGAAATAAACTACAATTAATGGGTAACTTCTTCTTCTTTCTGGAACAATATTTATCTTCCAGATAATTAATGAGAGAATGCACATAATAGCAGTGTCCTCTGAAGTAATTGATCTTATTGAGTATCTAGAATGAATAAAGTTGACAGTTGATGTTGATGGGAATGCACATATTAATACCGTTTATCATCAAAAGGTTACAGTTTAAATTAAGTACAAAAATACAGTATTTGCTTGTTTTTAGTACATAGCTAAATGCTTATGTTTTTTTCTATCAACTGTTAAATGTGTTATTCGTTTTAAGTAAAGGAGTACCTACTTATTAAAATTAGTTTATTTCAGCAGCAAAATCTGAACTATACATTTTTTTCTGGATCTAGTAAATGGAATGGTATATTAATATAAGATGAACTTTATATTATCGTGGTTATTGGGATACATGGCCAAATAAAAAAAAAAAAACATATCCAGAAAATTAGCTAATACTGAGATTTCAGAGCTTTTTTCCAGTCTTGCTCCATCCAGTCTTGCTCCATCAGATTTCCAAATTGAGAAGCGTGATTCCTCTCTCCAGAGAACACCTAACATCTGGTTGATGTTTCCAGTCTCTACTTTGTCTCCTTATTTAAAGATCACCCCACTTAGGCTCTGAGGTCCACAACCCTCTCTTCCTTAAATATGGATGGCATGCTTAGTAGTAGAGATGTAATTATCACTTCATGACATGTTGATGGCTATGGAATGATAAGATCTGAGCCGCATCATACACTTCAAACCAATACTTAACTAACATTTATACATCAATTTTCTTTTGGTATTAAAATCCAAAAAGTTATCTGGGTAGAAATGATAGGTGTAATTCTCAATATTTGATGTAATCTAAAATATCTTAATTATAAAATTAAAATAAAAATAGCATATCAGCACTGATGAAACAAAGTGTGACATCCATTAACTTTAAAAAATCTTAAGATGTGAAAATCTTGGTGAAAATTATTATTGGCCAAACAACAACAGTTGTTGTTGCCAATTAAAGTGTAGACTTGAGTGTAAATATATATGTGTATATTTGCAATGATTCACTTTGGTACCTTGCTGGTGGTAGAGCAGTAGCCTTCCTTTTTCCAGTGCCAGGTTTAGACTGTGATCCCTCTGTCCTTTTGCATGAAGCAGTGTTCCTGATGCCTTAAAAGTTTTAAACTTCAGAGAGATGCTCTCCCTCCCTGTCCAGCTCATTCTGGCACTAAGTCTGTAGACAAGGCTGCTTCTTCCATCAAATCCCGCCACCTCAGAAGCTATAAAACAAAATGAAAAAGGTTTAATGTTGTAAAGTTGGAAATCCATTATATATATATATATATATATATATATATATATATATATATATATATATATATATATATATATAACAATCGGATGACTATTTGTAAATCTTACAAAAACGTTCTTTCTATACTAAACAACTTGTCCAACAGTGACTGCAGAGTCATCCGAGCATTTCTCCAGAGGATGTTTGTTTTTAAGAGGACTAAAGTCCCATGTTATTCTCCTGTTTTTGACAACCTCATTAGACACACAACCCTTAAGTCGCACAAATAGTAGTCTACAGTATCAAGTATACTTTAATACAGGGAATAGCTGGCTCCCTTCTGAATCTTCTAGAGTTTCTGACTAAACAAATTAGAACGAATTGTGTTAAATGCAATGGAGAAATCACATAACATGATAATGGTGGTACTGTCTGCCTAATCTAAGTGACAGTGAGTCTCTTGAAGCAGTTGTATGATAGCCTCTGCAGGGAAGACTTTATATTTGTAAGCACAATGAAAGTGGTCTTATAAAACTACTTGTTTTCTTTTTTTCTCTCTCATGGGCTGCCATCGGTCAATCAAAGACCCTCATGATGTGGGATGTAAGGGCAGTACACCAGCATCTTAAGTTTTCTTTGAAGACATTAAAGGAAAAGGATCCATGTGGAGGTGGCAGATAAAATAAAAGGTCTAACAATAGAGCTTCAGCTCAAATTATGTAGAATATCTGTTTTGCTGTGAGTAGGAAAGAAATATGTTGAGCTTTTTCTTCAAGAAAAACTGATAAAGAATGTGCTTAGTTTATCCGCTCTGTCAAGACTTCCATCTGTTCAACCCTCCTCCTGTTTGAAGGATGGGATCTTTTTTTATTACCATACATCTCTGTTTTTTTTTTTGTTTTTTTTTTTTTGCTGAAAATTTCTCTAACACCCTGCTCTAAAATGCCAAATGCTGTCTCTAATCTAATCTTGACTTTGTATATTCTTTAATAATTCCCTGTCTTCCTTTTTGATGGCCATTTTGTTCAGCTGTTCCTTTAGGTTACCACTGATAAATAGTTTATTGTTGGGAAGCAGCCCCCTTGTTTTGGTGCCAATGGTGTTATCTATCCAGAGCATATATCCATATTAAATCACATACTCAGTCATGTCACTGATATCCTATCCATGTGGCTGACAGAGCACATCCCAGTCTGTAGGCTTCTTATGCTTCCTTTTACCATCGTCTCACAGGTCTTATCATTTCTTGGTAAAAGCAAAATTGGGGCCTGATTTGATGTGAGGAGGTCCTATTTAAGGATGCGTGAGTCCTCGACCTTTGCATAAAACAAATCCAACTTTTGTATTCTCTGGTAGAGCAGGATACAAATTGCTTAATTATTGGAAGTCTGTGGCATGATTCAAACCTTAATGTCCAGAAATAACATGGTGTTAGTAGTAGTTTAGCAGCAACTGAGCTAATAAGATTACCTGTAGTTTCTGCATCAGCTGATGGTGGAACACAAGCAGATACAGCTACACTGAATAAACTCAGTAAATAATAAAGAGGAAAACTTGCTCATAACAGTTCAACATCTGGGCTAATGAATTCACAGTAGCATCTCTTAGATTACACCACCTTGTCCAAAGGGTTTGCCAATCCAACACAGCATGGCGTGATAGGGCAGAGCAGATTTATGGAGAATGGAAGCAGTATTCATCCGTGAAGGGGGAAAGAATTTTGACAAGGACTTAAGTCGAAATGGACATGAGCAAAACAAAGGCTGATTGATTGAACTGACTTAAATGTTTAGTAGCAATAAAATACAAGAAAGACAGAACTGAATATGATTGAACTGATGACACAGGAAAGGAAACAACAAATCCATGAAATAACTAAAGTAAAGCTGCTGGAAAGATCTAACAATAGAAACAAAGGAAGAAACAAATTAAACTAAAAGAAATGTGAAAATGTACTAAGGAATAGCCTAGAAGTAATAAAAAAAACAAAATTTGAATATAAAAAATTACTGGCAAATTAAATATGGCAAAACCCAAACAGCAAAACTGTCAGGGTTGTTACATGTTGTACTGGACCCAAATGCAGAGCAAAGTAGAAAAGGCAGAGATGATTACTTGCAAATTTTAATGAAGAATTAAATTACAAAATCCATAGTCCTGGAACACATAGTGGTTAAATGCTGCAAATTGCTCCTATAAATATAAAAACTTTTTTTTTTCTTCACTTTTCTAATCAGGTGTGTGGCATTAAGGAGAAATCTAACACATACAGGGCAGTGCTACTTGAGGACCAGTATTGAAAACTACTGTAGTAGAGTAGAAGATAGCTAAATTTTCCCCAATCCTATCACATAAGGTAGCAGGACATTTTTAAAAGGCACTCAGAACCAAGTTTCTAAATGGCTTTTTCTTCTATGCTAAAAGTGCAAATAAAACTCACACTGCTTTCTCGTATACCTTATTAAAAAATGCTCTCACTACTAAAAGCAGACTCACTGTATCTGCATCCATATATTTCCAGACGGAGTCCGATCCTTCCAGTGGGGTTCCAGTCCAACGGGATCAGGCGTAGATATCGAGCAATCACTGGGTAATCAAGTTTGTACTGGATCACAGTGTCTGCGTTAGTGTTACCTGGAAAAGCCTGAAGCACCATAACTATATGTTAGTTAAATTCAGTTTTATATACAATAAGAAAGCTTTTTACACTCATACATTTAAACTAAACACTTCTGTGTTTTAAATTCCAGCTACTTTTTCAACTACAAAAGAAAACAGAGAATACAAATCCTGTGTTGGAAGATATTTAAAACAGCAACATTCAGCTTAATTAATTAAAATATAACAGAGGGATATATATTTAAATATAAAGTAAGAGTAAGAGAAAATAAGAGTAACTGTTACTATTCACATACACCATCATTGCTTTTTTTAAGGGATGCATCAGTTGCTGTGGTTTAACTAAGTGTATAGAATAAGTACTCCCCAACCAATTCTCCTTGAGACATCCATCTGCATTTTCAAACTACCAACAAACAGCCCATTGATCCCAACTGCTGATGTGACACCCCACATCCTCACCTCTCCCAGATTTGTCGAGTGATCAATAGCCCTGCACCCCATTTTGTGTCTGTACCAAACCTCTTTCAAAAGACTGATTGCTTTTATTTTTTCCCAATCGGTAGCCTTTGAAAATCTGGCAGGTACCAACAACAAAACACCTAATTTAAAACATATTCCATAAAAATTAAGCCTTTGTGGACAAAAGGCTAAATTTCATAGTTGTGCACAGATTTAAATAAACAGCCTTTATTATATAGCTTGTGACACTGTCTGAGTTTGTGTGTATTAGCAGACTGTGATTTGGTGAGACTTTGGGAGAACAATTGGCTTCTCTGGCACTGCATAAATGTGATCTCAGTGCCGTCTTCAGCGCTTTGAAGGGGTGAGCCTGCTGGGCAGCCGAACATTAAGCTCAACAAATAGCTCTGTTTCCTGCTGTGGATGCCAAGGAGAATGGCATCTCATTTATTCACCCGAGGACCTTTTGAAATATGAGCAGCTTCTGACAAGCTTTCAGTCAAGGAAGGAGAAAGAGAGACAAGGCAAGAATGAAATTAAGATAAGCATGGGAGGACATGAGAATTAACAATAGAGCAATTGTGAATAAAGATGTTTTTAGCCCTTTGCAGATGATAAAATAAATTCAATGTCCTTGATAAAGTCACACTCAAAATTCTGCTGAATCACTTGCAGCAAGCTTTATCAAGTAACATTTATATGGTTTAGCTTGTCAGAATGATGCAACTTAGGAAGCTTAATCTTGAAGGAACTAATGGTTCCAACAAAATGGTTCTGGGAATGATTCTGACATCAGTTTGTAGGTCAAAGCTAAGCAAAGATCAGACCTCATATAAAAACTTCTGAACGGTCCAGTAAAACTCAGCTTCACAAAGCTACTATGTCCATAAAG
>NW_015151088.1:66076-67426 GCF_000732505.1 Cyprinodon variegatus | reverse complement strand
TATCTGTACTTTTACTCAAGTACGGAAAGTGAGTACTTTTGCCATCTCTGAGAACCACGCCTCACTGGACCCATTCCTAACTGGGACCCATTCTTTTACAAACCTACTGTAGTTGAAACAATCAACATGCCTGTTTGTTTTATTTAAAAGGTTTATAGCCATGAACATGATAAACAACAATAGATCAGTCAGTTATTTTATGACTAGTAGAGTAACTATTACACACATTCTCTATCACCATCTACAAAAAATTGCCTCAAAAAACAGATTTTTCTTCTTTTTTTTTATTCCCTCTGATGTTGGTTGCCTTTACAGTTTAATTTCAGTCCTACTGTCTTCTAACATTTACATTTTGTTTAAGACTGATTGCATTTAGAATTAATTATATCAGGTATTATTTAAGTGAACATAGCTGCCTTAAATAGAAGATCCAGCTTTGGATATTTGTTCAGGTCATTTATGTTCCAAATGACTATATAAAAAAGTAAGTCATCATAAAACAATGTATAAACAAGACACTAACATTTATGTGGTTATCTGTAAACTGTTACTAAGTTTACCCCTAAGACGTCTTCCTGTCGGTATTGTCTCCAGTTATGTCCTGTGTCACTGAACATCAACAGGTAGGATGTCAACCAATCAGAGCTGCCGTAGCGGCCCTGTGTGGCAACAGCCGTTATCTGGGTTCGTCTCTGCAGATCCACCTCCAACCACTGGTTCTTATCTGACAACAGAGGTGACCAGCCTCCAGCTCCTGTACAGGTGAAAAAGACATAATTTTTAGATTAGTAGTTGTATATGTATAAAAAAGTTATGTAAGGCTCTGTAATCAAGTGAAGATATATTTGTGTTTATTTCACTTGAGTTTTCTTAAAATTCCTTTTTAATTACAGACTTTATAATCTGAAGCTTATACAGTGTAAAAAAAATTTTATGCTAGTCTCCAGATATATCTTCATGTTCTGGGAAGACACCCAAGGGGCCTTTTATGATTCACTGTTTCAAAGATCCACATTTTATCCATAAGCCATCATGAGCGAGCACAACATGGTTAAAAATAATTTTGTCTATTCGCATTTCTGCATTGATATTAATAAAGTCACTGAGCTGCAGCATTTGTCCTCTCCACAGTAATTTCCAGCAGACAATCTTGTCTCTCAGGGGTCACACACTTCGGCTTAGTCTTAACAACTGTTGCAACAGCTGGTGAGGGCATCCAGTTTTATATGAGGTCTGTTCACACTGTGTTAGTAATGTAGAATGATACCCTTAAAACTAAGTCAAATTTGACATTGAGAAATCTGTATTAATAGCAAAAGAGAAACTAGCATACTTTAAAGCAATCTATAT
>NW_015151088.1:59871-65324 GCF_000732505.1 Cyprinodon variegatus | reverse complement strand
GATAGATAGATAGATAGATAGATAGATAGATAGATAGATAGATAGATAGATAGATAGATAGATAGATAGATAGATAGATAGATAAAAACTCTTGCTGACCCACCGTGGGCGGTCTCCCCTTTTTTTCCTCAAAGCTTGAGTCTTCCAATCTAATCGATTAATAATTGTTAGTGTTGCACCGATACCGGTATCGGCGAGTACTAACAAATAGGGCACCGATACCATTTTGAGGAGTCATAGTATGATTATATAGGGTATTTGGTGCTGGTCTTTCAGGTCTCTGAATAGGGTGTGTAATATTGGTTGGGCTGAAAATATAAAAAATTTATGTTCTCTGCGCCCTAATGCAAGCCTGTTTAAGAGCCACAGAATGAAATGACAGGTTAGCTTCCTTTTATGGTTTGCTCATGAATACTTAGATGAGCTGTGCACTGATTGGTTGGTTTACAGTGAGTGAAACGTAATCTTAGGATGACTGTAAACAATGAATGGCAACATAAAACCACAGCAAAAAACAATCGAAAAAGTGATTCAAAAGTCATATAAATCTGAACAGCAAACACAGAGTAACCTAAATCAAAGCCGAACTGAAAACCCAAAGTGAAAACATGAACAGACATAAAAAGACAAAGTAGCAGATCACAACAATAAGAGTATATAAACTTATAAATTCAGAAAGAAAACCATCCATCCATCCTCTGCTTATTACTTGGGATATGCCTTGGAAGGGGTTTTACTTTCGTGCTCAAGTATCAAACTCTGATGTGAGATAATGCAATTATAACAACACCTAGATCAAAAATATTTTAAATCAAGGTAGATGATTATCAAATACGACCTAACTGCTTTCTACCAGAGTATAAAGGAAACTATACAACATATTTCATTACTTTTTGAGGTACTGAAGAATATTAACTATTTCATAACACTAGATTATTTGATATGACTGTTAACTGTCTCAGTTGCATTTTTGCTACCTCGGGTTCTTTTAATTCACACATTGATAGCACATTTTTAATAACTCAATTCACTAAGTGGTAGACATATATATAATATGGCTAAGGAAACCACAACATTTAATATTAGTAAATAACATCATACACATTTCATAATAGGAGTCTCTTAACGCAAGATATTTGGGTCAATGGAAGTGCTTAACACCTGCTAAAAATGTGTAATTTTGTTAAAGGCAGTCCTGTTCTGATTAAGGATTTTGCTCTGAACAAGTATTCAAAAATATCTAATAAGACTAAAACTAGAGTGAGATCAGTGTAACATAGAGTTTGTTGAAAAGAATATGTGTGTTATGATTCCTCAAGAAAAGAATTTTTTGCAGTACAATGAAATATGCTAGTAAAGGTCAAGGCATATGTATTTGCACGGTTCTGGCTGACATTACATTTATAAATTTCTATAGAAATGTACTTAAAAAGGTCAATTTTTTTTCTGGTGACTGAATTTTAAAATTTGTAATGAAACTGCCATAACTATATGAATTGTCTTCAGTAAAGAAAATCCGCAACAGACTACTGAGATGTAGAGTACTGTGACTAAGCAGTATAAGTAGTATATATATAAAGCATATCAAAATCATGAAGCAACAGTTCTTTCATTGAAAGAGGCTTTGTTCAAGATTATTTTCTTTGCTCCTGCTTCCTGCTCATTATCGCATCTTATAAAGGTCACAGCTAATGAGTACCTCTGTAAAAGACATATACACTGACAGTAGAAGTGAGGAGAGCGGACAGGTCGACCTTTGCTCATTAGAGCTGGACTAGTGATGACAGACAGAGAGTACAGAGACAAAGGAAAAAATGAGAGTGACAAAAAGAAGAGGATCAATCGACTTCTACCAGACTACAAGAGTGGAAATTAGCTAATGGTCAACGGAGCATTAAAGCTGTTCATCCATTAAAGGAGAACCTTGACACAGAGATGATTGGAAACCGGAAGCAAAAATATGTTTGTGAAAATTATATTAGACAGTCCTGCATAACTCTTTCCCCGTAAACATAATACCTTCATCATATATTTTTTTTAACTGCTGCTGAAAGAACTCTCAGGCTCAGTGAGTGCTTGTAATGACACTAAAGCATTTGCTCTGCTCTTTGCTGTAATTGAGGCTAAACACAGGTCAGGAGCATTATATCAATGGTCTGCTGGACATTCAAATTACCTCATTACCACAAGACATCAACTATCATCAAGGCTCTTAGAGGCACCCAAGAAAGCACTTTGACATGGCAGTGGACTGACATTTTAAAGATGCTCTAAAAAGAAGAGCGATAAATGAAAGTGTGTGAATAATACTTACATTTAAATCAAACATTTTTACTTAAAGTGCTTTCGACACCAAGCAGGAAAACAAAGAAATAAAATCCTTAAAGATTTAAATAGGCTTAACTTAAATCAATTAGCAAAGCTTGGTTGTTGTTAGAACACCAAAAAATGTTCCTGAATTGAGACAATTTTTTGTCATAAACATCTTCGAAATAACTCAGATAGAATAAATCAACAACTAACTATAGTGATAAACTAATGATAGATACATAGTCATACAATTATACATACAGGCATATATATTTTCCAAGAGAGAAGCCGGATAGCACATGCTTATTTATTGTGACCATTTTCCATTACAGTACTTCTTCCTGCATAATATCTTGCTGGTTTCCTATTGCAAGCCTTTCTTCATAACCCTGTTTTTAGGATGCTCATGCCTAGACTTCAAAACTACAACCATGGGTCTGTGCACAAACAAGACCCGGGCAGACTGTATGTATATGGCAACACAATGCCGAAACCCAAAGCCTGTCACAGTGAACCCAAAACAGCAGACACACATCAACCAGTCTGTAACATTCATAGGGAAATGAGAAAACTTTGAACAATGTTGTCAGACTACTTTATTATTGCCAAGCCCCTTCAGACATAGATGGTAAAAACATCCAAAGAGAAGAACCTTTTACTGACAGCAATAATGATGCAGGTATGAACAGGTGTAGGTAGGGAAAGGGACACATACAGCAAACAAAGAGAGATCAGTGTACCTGCAGATGTACCTGGGATAATTGTTAAGGATGAATCTAGGGTATGGTCAGGCCAAATCTGCAAGCAGAAAAGGGGCTATCTGAGCCTGTACAGACCCAGAGATGTTATGAATAAGATTTTCAAATGCTAGACAAATCTCACACCTAAAATGCTATAAAATGGTGTCCCTACCGATCCTATACTATTATATTCTCTTCAAAACCAAACAACCATAGGAGCGTTATGGAATGCCTTTACCCTCAAAAAACGGATGTCAAAAAAGTATTTTTAGTTGTTTTGACTTGTTTCTATATTGATAGAGTTAAGACTTTCATTAAAATTGTCCAGTTTTGAATAATTATACCAACAAGTTTCTCGGTTTAGATATTTAAATGTGGCCATTTGGGTAAAGCCTACAAAACAAGGAATATTTTGATTGTGTAACTTAACTACATAGATTAAAAGGAATATTGGGAAATGACAGAATATATCTAGTTACATCCTAAAAGAAGGACAACGAAAGAAAAATAAAACTTTTAGCACAGCAAAAGCTGGAATTAAATAATAAGAAAATGATGCTCTTCATTTTACTAAACATCTAGTAAGGAGCAATAAAATAAGTTAAATGCCCAAATAGCCAAATTACAATATGGCAAAAAAAAAAAGGCCAAATGCCTCCTAAGCACGCCCTTGGTCATAAAATCAGTCTGGCCCGAGGACAGGCCTGGCAGTTACTGCTCTGCTACTTGCCAGTAGGTGCCACATCGTATCAGGTGAAACTGAGTAAACTGTTCACAGGTGCAACTGATTTTTACATTACACTAGCAGTGAGAGATGCACAAATGTCACAATGTCCAGCAAATCCTTTTAGATGGTGTAATTCACAATATGAATTTATCCTGTATGGATGGCTGCAAGAAGAGGACAGAGGGCATGTGACAGCTTTTAACAGCCCCACTTGATAGAGTGAGGTCTGACAACTAACTGCTTGCTGTAGGTCATAGAAAGCTGATGACAACGTCATAATAGTCCACTTATGGAATGATGACAACGTCATAATAGTCCACTTATGGAAGGAAAGGTTTACCCTCTTTAAACTTGGATAGACCTACTCGTCATATTTGTTTAAAACTAAAAGTGCACCACAAAATACAAAGGAAACAAAAGTGTTGTTACCTTTCTGTAAAACAAATTAATAAATAAACATTAGATTTGTGTGCTAGTGACATTCTTCAAAATATTTCTAAATAAATGGTAATACACACAGTTTACACACAGTTTGCAAAGTTTTCCACTAATTAATGCAATATTTTCTGAATGTGGGCTAACATGAAAGCATCAAAAGCAGGGTTATTTACGATGTTTCCTCCTGGCTCAGTGCTAGGACACAGGCTAAGGATTCCTGGTTTTAAAGGATGGATTATGATTTTTTTCGTGGCAGCAGGGGTGGGAGCTTGGGAAAACAAGCTCACAGATAAGTTTAGATCCCAAGGCTGTGAGTTTTTTTGTTTTTTTGTTTTTTTTACCAATTACAAGCTGTTGGTTGTTTCAACTTAAATCACTCTGTTGGTTGTTACAACTTAAATTACTCAGATCTGGAAACTCTTCTCATCAGAAAAAGAACCTGCATGCTGTTCTCTTAGCATCTTATAAGATAAAATGCATATATACATGTTGACATTTCAAAATATTCATCAAACCTTTGCCACATTTCAGGCTTCAAATATAAACATATAAAATTACAATAATGAAGTGGAATGAAATGTATGTGATATTTAAACATTTTATAGAAAAACAAAAAAGAAACAAAAAAGAAAAATTGGGTGTGCCAAATTATTCACCCCCTAGAGTTAATACTTTGTAGCATCACATTTTGCTGTGATTACAGCTGCAAGTCACAGGGTATGTGAATCAGTTTTGCACATCAAGAGTGAAATAATGGCCTATTCTTCAATGCAAAAAAAGTTCAAGCTCAGTGAGCTTGAATTGGGAGCATTTGTGAACAGCAGTTTTCACTTCTTTCCACTGTTTTTTATTAGATTCAGTTATGGATTTTGACTTGGCTATTCTAACTAAATATGTTTATTTGTGAACCATTCCATTGTGTATTTTTCTCTACGTTTTGGATCATTGTCATGTTTGCAGGTTTTCTTCAGAATGATTCTGTATTTGGCTCCATCCATCGTTTTGGATTGTTGCCAAAAGGTTCAGTTTTGGTTTCATCTGACCAGAGCACCTTCTTCCACATGTTCGTGTGTCCCCAAGGTAGCTTATGACTTTTTTATGGATATCTTTTTACAAATGGCTTTCTTAAATAAAAGCCAGAATTGTGCAGTACACAACTGATTGTTGTCCTATGGACAAAGTCTCCCACCTCAGCTGTAGATCTCTGCAGTTCCTCCAGAGTGATCATGGGCCCCTTG
>NW_015151088.1:0-59861 GCF_000732505.1 Cyprinodon variegatus | reverse complement strand
GATAAAATGCATATATACATGTTGACATTTCAAAATATTCATCAACCTTTTGCCACATTTCAGGCTTCAAATATAAATATATAAAATTACAATAATGAAGTGGAATGAAATGTATGTGATATTTAAACATTTTATAGATAAAAAAAAAAAAAAAAGAAAAATTGGGTGTGCAAAATTATTCACCCCCTAGAGTTAATACTTTGTAGCGCCACATTTTGCTGTGATAACAGCTGCAAGTTACATGTGAATCAGTTTTGCACGTCAAGAGGGAAATATCGGCCTATTCTTCTATGCAAAAAAAGTTCAAGCTCAGTGAGCTTGA
The DNA here is from genome assembly GCF_000732505.1 of Cyprinodon variegatus. NCBI lineage: Eukaryota > Metazoa > Chordata > Actinopteri > Cyprinodontiformes > Cyprinodontidae > Cyprinodon > Cyprinodon variegatus. The sequence goes on along the minus strand of NW_015151088.1, from coordinate 59,539 downwards.
ATTTGGGAGCATTTGTGAACAGCAGTTTTCATTTCTTTCCACTGTTTTTTATTAGATTCAGTTATAGATTTTGACTTGGCCATTCTAACTAAATATGTTTATTTGTGAACCATTCCATTGTGGATTTTTCTCTACGTTTTGGATCATTGTCATGTTTGCAGGTTTTCTTCAGAATGATTCTGTATTTGGCTCCATCCATCTTCCCTGTCCCTGCTGAAGAAAAGCAGGCCCAAACCATGATACTGCCACCACCATGTGACTTAACATACATAACATTTTGGATTGTTGCAAAAAGGTTCAGTTTTGGTTTCATCTGACCAGAGCACCTTCTTCCACATGTTTGTGTGTCCCCAAGGTAGCTTATGACTTTTTTATGGATATCTTTAAGAAATGGCTTTCTTCAATAAAGGCCAGAATTGTGCAAATGATTGTTGTCTGATGGACAGAGTCTCCCACCTCAGCTGTAGATCTCTGCAGTTCCTCCAGAGTGATCATGGGCCCCTTGGCTGCATCTCTGATTAGTCTTCTGCTTGTTTGAGCTGAATGTTATGTCAGGGTCTTCGTAGATTTGCAGGGTCTGATAATCTCTCCGTTTCAATATTATTGCTTGCATAGTGCTATTTGGGATGTTTAAAGCTTGGGAAATCTTTTTGTATACAAATCTGGCTTTAAACTTCTCCACAACAGTATACCTTGTTCTTCATGATGCTCTTGGTGCTTTACACAGACCTCTGAGACTATCACAGCACAGGTGCATCTATATTGAGACTTGATTACCCACATGTTGGTTCTATTTATCATCATCAGTCATTTAGGTCAACATTGGATCATTCAGATATTCTCACTGAACCTCTTGTTAGGAATCCAGTTTATGTGGGTTGGTTTTGTGTTTTTCTCTCTCCACCACCAGGTGGTGCCCCGTTCCTCGTTGGGCCTCCCTGCACACCTGCGGCTCGTTGGATCATTACCGGAGGAGTATTTGAGCAGTGGGCTGTCACTACCTCGACGCGAGAATTTTTGCCAGTTTTGGGTACTCTAGCCAAGCTGAGATTAGCAGAGTCTAACCAAAGCTTTGTTTCTCTGAGTCTAATCTTGTTTTTGTCTTTGCTCTTCGGCAGTAAGCCTTTCCTGTGTAACTGGATAACCTGGACCTTCTCCCTCTAGAAGAATTACTGAGTACACACTGAGCAGGGGTAAACCTTCACATGATTCTTCAAGTCCTCATTGGAAAACCAAGTGACAGTCTGCTCCTTTACTCCTCTGGGTCCAACATGTGTCAACCTGTCCGCTCTCCAACGAGTTCCCTCTCCTCTGGATTAATTCCCCACAAACTCGATTCAAGGATTAACACGAGCCCCCTCAAACGTGAGTTTTTCTCGAGCTAAATCCAAGCCTCAGTCAAATTTCCTATGGTCCCTGAACTGTTAACTGTGACCTCTCCTTTGGACTTTCCGGTTCCGGTTCACCAGTCAACTGAGTTCCAGCTCCTACTTCTGTGTTTCATCAACATTCAATAAACCTGTTAAACTTTTTTCCTTGGTCTCTGAGTGGTTCTCTGCTTGTCGGTCAGATCGCTTAAACCAATTATGACACTTCTGGAGTTTACTGCACTGAAAGTTAAAGGGGCCAGTTAATTTTGCATGCCCCACTCTTCAGTTTTTTATTTGTTAAAAAAGTTTGAAATATCCAATACATTTTTTTTTTTTACTTCATGACTGTGTCCCACTTGTTGTTGATTCTTCACAAAATATTTTTCTATTTTATATCTTTATATTTAAATCCTGAAATATTGCAAAAGGTCAAAAAGTTCATTGGGGCCAGATACTTTTGCAAGGCACTGTACTTCATTGAGGCCAAACAACATAAAGAGTGGGTCATCAGAGCAGTATGTCTGTTCAAAGCACGTACAGTAACTGGTCTTGGCAACCAACTGCAACTGCAGCATAAAATTAGGACTAGCCCATGGAGGCATGATCTTGTGGGAAATTCACAAGCAGAGAGTTACATGACAGGAATTAGACAAACATGGAGGTTATGAAAAACAAGCTTATGAAAAGTGTTTTAATATTATTATAATTAATCTAGAAACTGCAAAATCCCATAACATGCTATCTGAAAGCAAGGCCAGTTATGTAAAAAAAAACAAAAACAAACAAAGAGCAAGATTCCACCCGTCTTGTCCACTCAGCATAACATGGTAGTCTCACACTCACACAAAGCACTTAATGATAAAAACAATAAGGGTGATTCTAGAGTTGTGTCCTGATGTATTTCAATCACGAATGCCCAACTCCAGTCCTGGAGAGCTCCAATCCTTTAACTTTTGGATGCACTTTTGGATGACTATTAAAAGGCCTAATGGGGATGTCTGCAATTATCCTTCATGATATAAGTGGCAACTTACTGGACAGGTGTCATTACATCTTCATGAGCTTAAGTCTGTTTGTCTCTGATTTGAACCAGTTTGAAGCTTAGTACTAAGAGTAAAATTTACAGCTAACAATAAATTAAAAGATTTCCAATGTGCTTTCCTGAATTGGTCAAACAGGATACTTTCCGCGAATTCAAACAGGAATGTCAAAGGAATATTTGAAGAAGCCTCAGGTATGTTCTTTTTAGCCGGAATTTATGGGCATAATGAGATTTGTGGAGAGACTTAAAACCTGTGATTAAGAGGATATGAGTGAAAAAGACGTGCTACCTTACCAAATAATACAATTAAGGGTGCTATTAAAAGGTGTGTGTTGAGAAGCAGAGGAGGTGTTTTAACACCACATCAAGATCAATACCAGATTTTATGGCTTATATGCTGTTCTTAATTTAAACCTACAGGCGCTGTTAATGCAATATTAGTTTTTTTCTTTTTAGGTCCAAATTAGCACTTCCAGCAATGTATTACTGAGCAGAGTGTGTGTTCAAAACATTTGCAAGATAATTAAAACGGTTTAAAGGTACAAAGCCTACTAACAATAGTCAGCTTGTCAGCAATAACCATTAACATTTCCCTGTTAAATGTTGTCATTAACATTTACATCAAGGCAAATTAATCGATCTTCATGTTTTATTTCTAAAACATGGTGAAGTAATGATTACGGCAATACATGGGGGGAAGTATAGGAGAAATGTCACATGGACAAGCTGGAATTATTAAATGTTTGTTAACTTACTTTGGCAGTAATTGATTACATAGTTTCCCTTTTCTATGTGTAGTCATTTAAGCCCTGACGGATTCTAAACAACTAAAAGCTCTTTCTTACATAATATTTAACAAAACAGACTTCTGCTTTAATCTGCCGTTAACCTGGTACTTGATGATTTATTGAATTGAACAACAACATTTGCTCCACTAAACTGTTACACGGAGAACCAGTAGTAATCCATTAACCCTTGTGAACTTTAAAAAACAGATTTTTAAAATACCCATGAATTGCAGTTAAAAACTTAAATTCCTTAGGGTTCAAAGTGTCCCGACATGCTATTCTTTACCTGCAATGGACCTCGGGTTATACAATTTCGTGAGGAAGTAACTGATTTAGCACAAAAAAGCATCAAACTTTTCAGAACACCGAATTTAGAATCTATCACAATTAATTGGCTAAAATTACCTAATTTTGTCAGGTGAAAATTATCTTAAAAAGTTTGGTCAATTTTCCCTGGAAAGTTTCTCCTTTTCATCTTTACATAATTGTACAAGGCAGTTCAGGTCTGCATAGCAGAAAGGAGAAAAAAACTGGCAATGCAAGATCCATCAGTTTTCAGTTGATATTTTACAAGTTAGCAGTGGTATATTTACATACACTATTCTATATCTTCCTAGCACTGCAAAGACATAACATTTAAATTACTCTGAGTAAGCTCTTAGGTCAGCTTTCTATGCATCTGGTCGTTCAACCTATCCAAGCATTTTACAAGCAGGTTCTCGCCTGATTTACTTGGGTACTGGAACCAGGCAAACTATAGCATTGCACAGCAAATATACGATTCACTCAGTTGTAGAATGTACTCTGTTGCAAACTATTTATTTAAGTTTGCTTATTTTAAGGTAAGTCTTGATAAGGCTTACACATTTCTTTTAGGCTCTTAGGTAGGCTAAAGGAGGATCTCTCAGAACTGGTCTAGGGTCCTGTGCTAAATTAATTATTAACTTTCACAGATGTAAGCTGCTTCACAAACTGTACATACACAGTGGGATGCAGCACTGGGAGTTTCAAGCAACTCTGTGATGGTTAAAGGAGATTAAAGGCCAATGTGTGTGAGCTGTCCAACCAGCACACATACCCATATGGTGACTAAAAAGATGGAAAAAGAATCCGGGGCAGTCAAAAATATCTCTATCTTTGCTTGCACTTGTAGTTATTTTTACTCAAAAATGTAAGTTAAGTTCACCTCTCAATTTATACCAGGTTTCATTAAAACATGACATAAAAGCTTGAGGTAAACACAAAAGTTGCCACATACACTATCACTGTCTTATTGTGTTATTTTCTCATTATAGCCCTGGATGAAAATTGTAAAGGTAAAAACAGTTTTTCCTTATGATGTTTTGTTCAAGTCTGAAGTTGAATATAGAATCTATTCTTACAATATCAATTATGTTCAAGTCGAAGGCAAGGCAAGGCTAGACATATGCATTTATATTACCTACAGTATTCAGTACCAAGGCATTTAAAAGTAGCCTACTTTACATCCCTTCTTTTGTGTGTGAAGTATGCCAATTCCAGCTTGAATTTTTTGGGGTGGTTGAATTTTGTGCAGCCCTTTTTGGATTTCTTGAACTCTTGTTACAAGCATAAAAAAAAAAAAAAAAGTTGAGGCAAGCTTTTACACCTTGAGGCCAAAGCACATCATTGGCAAAGGAGGTTGACAACATAAAAAAAAATGGACTTTCTGTCGAAGGAGGTTTCTGCTATCAGGCTGCAGCAGAGTCACACGACGAGGCTGGCGCGTGCAGTCAGTGGAAATTTACAAAAATTATGAGGTACGCAACACTAGCACAGAGGATGCCCACACGGTCTGCCCTCAGGGACAGGGGTGCCATTATTGGGTCACTTTTGCGCAGTGCATCCTCGTGCTCTGTTCAATGCGGCGAGTATAAGCAAAACTTTAATGGACATTTGGAGAAGACCTGATCAGTTAATAAGGCATCAGGAAGGTTGTTGACTGAGGAATATAAAAAGAGGAAGGGGAATGATTGAAAGAGTCTAATTTCTTTATACCACTTTTCAGATATTAGCACCTAACACTTCACATAACACAACTATAAATTTAATTAATCCTAGAGATGCTCTCAGGATTAAATGACAGGTTATAGAAGCTGACTTTCTCGCAATGCTTTCTAGCAGACACCGTATTCTGCCTTGACCATATCCAGAGCAGAGCAAATTTGCAAGAGTAGACTTGAATCACTCCATAATTGCAATATCACACTATAGTAGTGTACATGTAGACTTTAAATAGAACAGTAACCCAGTAAAGTTGTTATTTATATAGTAAGTTTTATTTTCAAAGGTAAGAGGATGTGGCAAGCAGTTCATTGGACTATCCCTATGAAATAAGTACTAGGACATAGGGGTCTACAAGCTACAGCCAAACTTTCTTGGTTACTCTGGGTATTTTCTTTGCTTCTCTAAATACTAGCAGTGTAGGTAGACCAGTATATTTTATTACTTTTGTAGTTCTGCCATATATTTCCATTTCTTCCATTTCTTATAAATAATTTAACGGTTCTCTGTGAGATATTTTAAGATTGACATACAGTAGCCTATTGCTTTAAAACCTAAAACTGTTTCATACATCTCTATACTGTTCTCTGAAATATCTATTGTGTTCTTTAGTCATATTTATGCTGTCAACTGATGTAAAGCTCTCACTGGATCGTTGGACCTATATTAAAATGAAACTAGCAAAGTGCAAGGTGGCAAAGTGTTGCAACACCTACGCAGGGTTTTCAACCTGCAAGCTGAAAAGTAAGTTAGGTCATATTAAAAAACCTTTACCTTCTCTTCGGTTGACTTTAGCAAAGCCTGGTCCGTGACTGCTTGACAGCTGAGAGGAGCTCCTGAAGGATGATGGTGGCAGATTGTACACTAATGGGTTGTCACACACATCTGTTAAATAAGCAAAACAGCAGAAAATACAGAAATCAGTATTTAGCATAGCCACTTGTCTAGACCTGCAAGACAAGCTTTGATGCTGCTGTTTTAAATTACAGTACATCTCTATTGTTGAAGAGTTGGTTACAAGGTACATTTTCTTTAAATAGAAGTAAAAAATTTAGAGTATTTTAATATCAGGCATTTCATAATTGAACATGTCACGGAGGAGACATTGGTATAAGAACAAATTTCATATTAATAGGTTACTTATTAATCAACTGCAAATTTGCAAAACATTTAAATCAAAATCTGCTAGCTTTGGCCATGATTATGTGCATGCACGACAAACTGCTTCATCTGATGTCGCTGTCACCCAAGTATGTAATTAACATAATAGTGATACAAAAATTATTAAATAATAAGTTAGATTACTCCGTTACTAAAAAAATAACACTCTTAGTAACAGTATTATTATCTAAATTATTATTGGCAAACACTGCTTCTCCCTTCACTAATATATTGGACTTGACTCCAGTAGGTCTTAATGTGTTGGCATGTTTTTGAATGTTTTTCAAACTGTGTTTGGTCATCTGCTGGGAAGCTGTTTCTCAGCTTTTCACTGTTGCTTCTCTTAACTGCTCAGATCTCCATGAACAATTTGTTCCTAACCCTTTTATACAGGCTGGTATGCTGGTTCTCTTCCGAAAGGATTTTGTAGGAAGATATACATTTAGTAGAATCTTCTACAGGCCAATCGTTCTAGTAGTTGCTGTCAGGCTTTAAGTTCACCATGCGTACAGCCATACATTGTACAGCCTTTAGGAAACTTTGCTCAAATGTTCAAAATTTGCTGTGGGCCGCCATTTTGAATTCCCCTTCTAGTCCCGTGAAATCTTGCGCTAAGCTCACATCTTACGAATCGCTAGAGTCTCATCCTATTGTTCATATATTGTCATGACGCAGCACAGAGGGGCGCTGTTATTGTTAAAATATCTAATATCCCAATGGACAATTTCATTGACGGGAACAAGCACGTTGCACTGTTTCCTAACAAACTTTGAAAAGTTTATGAAAACTCATCAAATGCCTGATAAATGTTGGATTTTTTTGGAGGTATTTTTGTTCTTTGGGAAAATACTGTTCATTAGTGATGGGGGTCATGAGGCGTCATAAAGTTTTTCAACACATTTGCATACTATAATGATATTCATTCGATACTGTGTCACTGAATACTGACACCTGCTGGACATCTAAAATTCCTACAATAAGCCTATTTGACAGACTAAACTGACACTGATTTGATGACCTACAATATAATTTACGAAAGCCATTGTTTGCTATAATGTATTATATCATATCTATAGTTTGAATTGAAAATATGACATTTTTAGAGGCAATCCATAAATGTGAACATACAATGGGAAAATTTAAGTGAGCATGTGAATAAGGATGTTTGTGGACTAGGATTTATTTATTAATTAGTTTTTCAACATAAATGATAAGGAGTTTAAGAATTTGGGGGAAATGAAGAGAGGAAAAAAGGGACAACCACAGAGTGAGCAATCTCCAGCTACTTCGAGAGCAATCAGGTAGGAAATGTGACTTGCATAAAATTTTGTGTAAAGATTAAAAACATTGAATTAGTGATCTCTGGTTTCAATCTGGAGTTAATAGGAATGTCCAGCAATATATATTTAAGTAAGATATTGATTTAGAATTCTTATTTTCTTTCTTATTGTTCTTTCAATATGTACTAGATACTCATTTTTTGTTTGTTTGAAAGAATTTAATTCCAACTCTGACAGTTAACAATTCCAAGAACAGCAGGGATTATAACCCAAATTAGCCACCCCATACCTATTCTTCCCTAACAAGGAAGGACAATTGTCATTTACAAAGCAAGCACTGCCTTGCCATGCAAAGCCTGAAGTTGTGGTACATCTTCTGTCTCTGCATTTGGGTCCTCTACAAACATCCACTCAGCTTGACAATATTAAGGTAACGTTTCTTTTATAACATTTTATTTTATTTCTATAATTACAGCAGTTCACTATGCACAAAGACAACACATACAGTATATTGCTGTCATTTTTGCAGTCTGAACTGCCTTCTTTTAAATAGGTTGTGTTGCAAAACTTAAGATTTCTTGCGGTTTCACAAAAAGCATACTTTCACCTTGAAGCCTATAATGTTTAGTAGCCAAAGTTTACCAAACTATCAAATCGAAAATAGAATCATGCATTTGTGATGACAGAAATAAGAGCAGGGAGGAATGTTTGCAGATTTATACATTAAAATGACCGAAACTGTATGTTATTGTAAGCTAAAGATTGTGGGTAATTGACTGCAACAATACAGGAATCATTCTACCTTTTAATAACATAGTCATTAAAATTGTTTATTTTGTTTAATGAGAACAGACTGTGGAGTTATAATTAGTAATTGCTTATTGCATATTTTTGCATTTTATAATTTTCTTCAAAGACTATACTATTCATTTGTACAGTATAGTGAAATTACCCTAAAAGTAAAAAAGAAAGTTCAACTTCAGAATAGAGGAACATAGCTTACTAGTGAAAGTTTTGTTATTGTGCCTCCTAAGGTTAGTGAGATCAGGAGATGAATGAGTCACATGTCACACACACATGCAAAAAAAATGATGAGTGAAATAAAAGTTTCGGATGGAAGGAGTTTATGTGTCACTGCATTAGAAAAGAGAGGACAGCAGTAATTAATGTTGATGTGATACAATGACCCAAATCCTCCACTTTTCTGTTGAGATTTTATTGTTTATTTAATTACCTCCATATTTCTTCCTGTGTTTCTCAAATATACACCATGATCTGCTATCTCAATGTTAACGTTACCAGACATTTGGCTAGGATCATCTTTCTTCACAATTTGATTCAATAATAGGTGATTCATAGCCACATGACTAGGGTATTTCTTCTTGCATAGGTTTACAAATGCAAATGACTGGTTGAAAATAGGCAAACAATTTTTCAGTAAATTCTGCCAATACAAGCAAATTGCATTTAATTGATAATGCACAAGAAGAGGGACATGCACTAAAAGTAAGATGACATAGTATTTATTGAAGGAATACAGTTATCACAGCCAGTTGGCCAGGATAAAACAATCAAGAAGAGTTTTCGAGTTTTTATTATAGAAGGTTGCACTGTTTTATATTCATATGTTAATTGAAACTCAAGACAACTGGTAGGATTCTTGCTGTTATATTACAGAAAAGAAGAGGGCTGAGGAGGAAGCTTGTACAGGAAATACATAGCTCACATTAAAGATGGAATAATGAAGATGTTTAATACCCACATGTGGGATAGATCACTGCTGATGCACTTGTTGGCGCTGATACCATGCAGCATAAGGTTAACCATTCTTTTTGTTTCCCACTTACAAAAAATGTTTATTATTGGCTTAATCACTAATTAACTTCAGCAGCCTATGAGTAGTTTTCTCTTTACTAAGTTTGGAATATCTGGTCAGCAATATAAAACCATATTTTTTTCCTATTTGGGCAGTTCCGGTTATCTGTTTTATAAAATAAGTTAAAATAAAACAAATGATCTAATTTCATTTAAACTCAGCCAAATTCCAGGTGTTTAAATGTAAACAAACAGGTAAAAATAGAGCCTATTAGTTAAATTTGTCAGGTAAATATTTGAACATTTAGAGAGGAAGATTATAGCTACAAAGGGCTTAATAAAAATGAAAGCTTAATGTTATCTTTAATAATAGCCTATTTCTTTTTTTATAAAGGGAACTGGGTGACAATCTGTTGTTGAGTTAAAAGAAAAACTCAACAAATGCATGCTACATTTCCTAAATATACATTTTTCTTGTTGCACATTTTTCAATACCATTGGAAATATAACCTCAAACATACTTTTACTTTTTTTTTTTTTCATTTAATAGCTGATGTTTCGTCTATGCTGTTTCAGAAACTGTTAGTGAAGTTGTGACCTTAGCAGGTGATTATCGGGCTGATACTAAGTTACCTGAAGAAATGATAGGGCCATTTGATAAATGGTCAGTCTTTAAAGAGGTGAACTTCCATATCGTAGTAGGCCTTGGGCAAACAAAAAACAAAACAAAAAAAACACCCAGAGGTCACAAGGCAGACAGATGCCCTGAAGTTTGCTGTCACTTTTATTACTAAAGTGTTTGTCCCTGAATTAATAAATCCAGATTCATGAGTGGTACCACAAGCCAGTGCCACCTTTATGTAACCTTGATTCAATCGGAACCTTTTATGACTCTACTTCTACTGAACACTTGACATAAAATGAAGGTGATTTATACCACACCGGCATGCATCGACCTCTGATTTACTCTCTAAAAGACATTCATCCTATGATGGAGCATGAGGAAGAAGAAGGGTTCCCAGAGAAAATGGCTATAACATTCAAATTAAACTGAATTTATTCCGAGGTCTATGTTCTCTCTATGCAAACCAGCAGCTTAATAGAAAGTAATATGTTTTGATTAGACAAAGTTGTTGGGCAGGAAATGTTTTCAGGTTGAAAACAAGTTTGAATTCTTTGGATCAGACTGCTGCCTGATTCTCTTAGCACTGGTCCCTCATGGTTCTACCTGCAGGTGGTGGGACAACTGGGGGATAGACTTGTGACAATCTTTTGGCTTGGCCCAACCCAGTCCAACGTGAGGAGCCTGATAACCAGGCGCTCTTCAATGACCCACATAAACCCCACCTCCTGCTGAACTCCTGCTGTTCTCTTAGTCGTGTCGAGGTTTGCGTTGGGAAGATCTTAAAAATACATCTTCCCTAAAGCAAACCTGGAGGCTTTATAGCTGCATCCAAGTCAGCATGTCACATTCGATGTCACCATAGCTTACCTACTAACCCAGGTCCCAAACCAACTTTGAGAATAGAATAACACTGATATTTTTTTTTTTGCCTGATGTGAGTCTGGCATTAACGCAGCACACTGTCTGAGGACAAGGTTAAATATGGTAAGATCCACACTGGCGGTAAGGACACTCGGTTACACCAATCGAAAGTCACTAAAATTTGTCTTTCTTCGGTGAGTAAATTTGCCAGACCAATGTTGGATTCCATAAGTTTCTTTGATTCCCTCCCTGATCTGACCAGTGATGACATGTTAAGCCGAATATCGCCATTGAACTGCTGGTTGTCTAGGTGGTGTCCTGAAAACGATGTACTGTAGGCTACATGGATAATTGGCAAAATCTTGGGGGAGAAAACCTGGTCTACAACAGAGAAGTGAAATCCATCCAATTTCGGATGGCGCAACTCTTCTTTCTTAAAAAATCTGGCCAAAATTATTAGTCCTCTAAAAGTCTTAAATCTCAGGGTGCACAACAGGAAGAACAATAGTAGTTTAACAAACCTCTCTGCAGCTTCTCTACTGTTACCCACCCATTACTCCATTCAGTGTCTTGTCCGTGACCAAAATCAAAAACATTAGAAAAGAATACTAAAGGAGCAAATCATGATAATGTAACTCAAATTCAAATGACTCCAACCAGGGAAAAATGTATAACTTTATGTTTTCTCTGCTTTTCATGTAATAGTAGCTTCATCAGTTCTGTTCCCATGTGGCTGTGACACAGTCATAGAGAGATGTCAGCTGTGCTGCTGCCATCAACAATTTTGTATATAGATGTTACAGCCTGACAATTTTTTCAGTATAGTCATCTTGCTCTGACTAACTGAATGTGCTCTCTTTTATCTTCTGACACAGACTGCTCATGGCCCATCTGCAACAGGAGCAGCCAACCAAATTACTGGAATGTTCATGTGTGTGGTTTGTGAATATAAAGTTTTGCAGCTACATCATTGTTTTATTTCTCCTTACTTTTTTTGTTTGGGTCAGGACATTAAATAGATCAATAGCAATGTGCCCTACTCATTTTAGGTCTACACGAGTAGATACCTTTCTTTTTGTTTTTACACTAAAGCAATTTTAATTTTGCTGTCAGAGATTTCTTCATACAGATTATCATAACTATCTTTATTAGAAATAACTGCAGGTTTATTCTTAATAGTTACTCTAAGAAAAATGTAACAGTTAGTGTATCAACTACAAAGCGTTTGCAGCCTGGTCTTGTAAAATAAGTTGTTTTATCAAGAGCAAAATCTATAGTGTCTTCTAGTTCTGCTCAGACGACCAGTAAAGTCGAAAATAATTCTCTTTCAGTAAAGTGAATATTACTCTAAGACCAATATATGAACAGTTTTCCACTCAAGAAAGAAAAATTACCACACCACTATGAACTGTTGTTAATTCAAAAAAGCAACAATGATATGCAGGACTGATAAACCATGTCTGCATATAGAATGCCTTAACCTGACATTCTTTTTTTTTTATTTTTTTTTTATGTATTTTTTTCTGAGGTAGTAGATTCTGTATTCCAAGAAAAAGGCACATATGTTAAAATGTATGCAATTGTTTCTTTGCAATAAGCTTTTTCTTTTTATATTTAAAGTAAAACTCATATTGCATTGTTCTATTTCAATAACAATTTTAAAATTCTAACCCAACCATATCTGTAAAAAAACAGCTTATCTGGGATGTAGCATATACAACCTAGGATAAAACTAATTTAATCATGTTCCTAAAACAGCATATAAAAACATGTTATTTTTTGTGAAGAACTGAACAACTTGAGAAACTATATCTGAATTTCAGTGCCAGATGAGCTTGATACTGAACAGGAAAATGATAAGAAGACAATTCTTTCTAAGAAGGAGATGATGTTAAGTCTTTTAAGGAGGAAGTAATTGCCATCTGTTGCTGTTATGTCGGATGAGAGTGCAGCATAATAAAGAATCAATTCACAGGCCCGTAAATGTCAGTGGTGACAACATAAATCAGTTGTTTCTGTGAAGATTAGGAGGTCAGAAAAAAATACATCTTTGAAAGTCCACCCTAGTATCCTTCTTGACCTAAGGCAAAGACAGCATAAATCATTTGTCTAAGGCTTGGTTGAATGCCCAGATGTGCTGTATGTGATCAAACAGCTCATGGAAGAAAGCATTGGTATAGAAATAACTAATAAGATTAATTCTCCATCTACAAAGATAGAGAGAGGAGTGACAACACTTTCCATCTGATTTGTACCTATATCAATTTGTTGATGTTAAAACATGTTTAGTGCCTCTGATGATTAAGCTACACTATAGTCCTATTAAAGTTTATAAAGGCTATGCAACATGGCCTGCACAGCTACCTATAGTCTGAGCCTTGCAAAACCAGACCCTTTTGCTTTTCTTTTGTCCTTCGTGTTTGAGTAGCAGACGGAATTAGAAGTTAGAAAACACAATTTATCTATTTGATAAAACTATGGGTAAATTTTGCCCCACAATATCCCTCCCATTTAAAAACTGTTATCTCTCAAACAATCAATAAAGCTGAGAAATCACAGTGCCTATCAGTGCCTCTCTTCCCTGTCCTCCTGAATCTATTTATTGATTCACAAAATCGTTTTCTGACCCGTGTCCAGCTGATTGAGCACTCGTGAAAGCATTTTGATACTGTAATTACAGTAAAAGAGGGCAATCTTCAGATTTAACCAAAGCAATTTCAACTGTGCAAGTCAAGAAAATATTAATTCAAAGCTTTCAGTGTTGAAACAATACAGCTCGCCTGCTCTGAGACTCAATAACTGCATGGAGTAGGATAACCTTGGGGGAAAACTTTTTAAAGTTTCTTTAAGTGGTTCACTTTCAAACATTTCTTAAAAAAATAAAATAAAATCAACATCTAAAGTATTTTCTGGAAGCCTATTAGGGAATAAATCTGGAGCAAAATAGCAAAAGTATCCCCAGGTTAAATCTTTCCAACATCTCTTTTAATGGTTGTTTTCTGCTTTCGAAAAAAAAAAAAGAAATGGTTAAAGGAAAATGTAAAAGGCAACTTGTGGGATTTGGTGTCTGTTACTTAAAACTTGACATCAACTGATCCACAGAGCATGAGTGGTAACATCAAAAACAACCCTCCAGGGTGGTCAGATCATATCTGGGCCAATGAAAATCTCTGAAACATAATATATATATATATATATATATATATATATATATATATATATATATATATATATATATATATATATATGTAGCAAGAAAAGAGAAAACTACTAACACTACTTAAGTTACAGTAAAAATTACATTTCTTATTGTTTCATGAGTAACCTAATACTTTATTAGTAAAGGGTTTTGATATTTTAAGATTGTTAGATACAAATTGCATTCGAACTACCTGAGAACAAAGACCGAAAAAGTTCCCCAACAAAGACTTGAACCAGAAGCGCATAGAGCCGCTCACCTTCTCCATCCGTCCCACCTGAGCCAAACAGCACTGAGGCGACAAATGCAATCATCCGAGCGAGTCTTTTATTCCCCAGAGACATTTTAAAAACGACAGGATGGAGAGCGGATTTTCACTTCAGAAAGCTGCAGTTCTGTCCGTCACTCTCCTCCTGTGCGCCTCTGCAACTCTCACTCTGGTGCGTCGCGCTGCAACAGAGCCTATAGTAGGATGCGGAGGGTGGCCAGCACTCGATGAGAGAGAAGGATGCTCTCAGGCTCTCTCCCTGGTGTCCAATAGAGCATGCAGAAGAAGGAGGGCTTTTCTAGGGCTTTGGTTGGTTCGAAGTAAAAGCACAATCTCATCTCGCGGGGTAATGGTGGAATTCATACTTAGAGAGTCTCTATAGTTTCAGTAGAACAGAAAAGTGGGACCATGAGGCTGTATATATATATATATATATATCCTATCTGGCTATTGTCCATTAGGTTTTACTGTTATAGCATTTTTTAAAGACATTTACATTCTGATGTTATATTTGTCTAGCATAGTTGAGACTTATGTTTATATGTATTTCTTTGTTTAATAAAGAAAAGAAAAACATGTTCTACATTGCCCACATACAGCATAATAATAATATATCAAATGTTTAGTTGCAGAACAACATGCCAGATATATAGGGATGATATAGTCATCTATTTGCATGTTCAAATGAAAAGCCAAACTGCCAAGCTGCAATAAAAGTTGTACAAAAGTGGCAGACCAGCTTAGATATTTTTTACATTTAATGTGGGCAATGTTTAGGCAAATGTTACAACCGAAGTAGCTTATACCAAATCAGCAAAAACATGTGTTAGTTCAATGATTGTGTTAGAATTTGCTACTATTTGACTAGTTTTAGCCAAACAAGTAAAACAAGACTGCAGTCAGTCAGTGGAAAGAGTTTTATGTCAGTAACTCAAGGATTTGGATAGCAAACACAGTTCCTACCTAATTTCAGTGTTCTCTCAAAAATCTCATAATTTTTTTAGTTGTGAAAATATAATTACATTTCATGACATAGTACTTCTTTATAAAATACTTTAAGTTCTAGGCAGGGATTTATCTACCTTAAAGACAGTTTGGTCACATGAGGTCAAAGCTATTTCTGTCATGATTGCAGCCCGTTAGTTGATCTGATTACTCACTTCATTCACCTGCCATTCCTTCCCTGCTGTCTAATTATCATTTATTTTATTCATCTGCTCCCTCTGCTAAATATACGATTCAGCCCAACTATCGGGTCCAGATCATTATTCGTGTATTCTTAGTTTATTTGTGTTACGTTTTCATGTTTTTTATTCATGTTTGTTTTTTGACCTTAGTTAAGTTCCTGGTTCCTGTCCTGACTTTTGGAGGCCAGAGGATTAAGAGGGTGTTAGTGTTTGTCTCCTGTCTTCTGATAATGTCCCGGGTTTTCTCTGCTGAGCCCTCAGGGTTTTAGCTTGGTGTGCGGCGGGAGCTTGGGTTCTGGCCCTTCTCAGCGGAGCCCTCGGAAATTTGGCTCAGAACACGGGTGAAGGTATGTTTTAATTCCCATAAGCCTGGCTCCAAGGTGGAGACCACTTTTATGTCGGGAATACACTCTATGATTTTTTTCAATTGTTGCACACAGCTACAGCTCACAGATGATGATGTTTGTTCTCACACTGTGCGGCCCGACGCTCTGATGCAATCTACCTGCTCACACTGTACATCTAAAAACCACGTCGGACTCAGCTCTTCAGTGAGATGGCACTACTAGGACTCGTTTATCCGGAAGCCAAACAAGGAGAAGAGGAAAAAGCTAGAAGTGTTGAGGCCTCCTATTAAATATGAAGCTAACTAGAGTGAAATGCCCTGTCTTGGCAATTTTGTGTCCTGAAAGCCCTGAAATAAAGAAGATGACTTATTTGGACAAAGACATGGCTGAGCAAACGTAGCTACTACGATCTGTCAATTTTACAGAAAGAACTCCATTTCACTCGCACCCCCACCAGGCGTCTGTGTTTTCGTCTGAGAGGAAGAAGAAGAATCCTTGTTTGCCCATGCCCATTGAGCGATTTGCCCACAATCACCTTAAGATGGCCGACTGAATTTCAGACATGTTTGATTTTCTGCTGACCTTACGATTCTGGATCGGGAGATGGTCTTGAGAGGCTGACCTTCCTTTTCCCCTGTACACTACACAACATGCGATCAGTCTGAAATTTGGCGCAATCGAAAAATGGATTGAACGGAGAATCGGGCCAAAAAGTGCAAACAATTTTACAGTGTATGACCGGCTTAAAGTTCTGCAGTAATACCAGTACCATGTCTTGTCTCGGTCTCTCAACCACTGAGCCTGCCTGTCTCTCAGCGTGTCTGTCTGAGCTCGTTGCTGGACTCATGGAACTCTAAACCTGCCTGAACGCTCTGTGGATTCCTAGAACACTGGATGTTTGTTCCTGTTCCAATCGGAACCCCTGGTCAGGCTACAGCCTCCTGGATTCCAGAACTCTTCCTGTCTGAGCTGTATCTCTGACCTGAATCGGATTACTGCCTGCTCCCTGGGGTTGCTGCGTCAGGTACACTCTGGGCGGCTTTGCACCGCAGCTCGTTTGGCACTCCATCGGCTAGATTCTGCCGAAAGGATGGACTGAACTGTTAAACCAGGTAAGTGACTCACTCGGATAATCATCTTCTGTCAGATGATTGTGTGTCAACGTGTGCCAGCGTTCTTCACCGTGCGCATTACTTATACAAAACAGACCCATAACTTTGCCATAATGTATGCCAGGGTTTTTGCCAGATTTTTTGTACGTCAGGCATTCACTGGCTAACTCGTCAATGTGTCACAGGGGCTTACATTATAAACATTTTACATCTGAACAGTCCTTGTTTTTCTTGTCTGTGCTGTTTTTTCCACAGCACATGTTTATTATTTATTACATGCGTATTGATGTTTTCTACTAATGGGTGTGTCTTGCATTGTTTGTTAACATAAACCTGTCCTGGGACTGCGAAAGAAAATGTAAGCTTATATATACTGACCCATCTTAAATAGTTACTTACATAACTAAGAAACCACAACAAATCTCACAAACGTAAAAGCAGGTAGGCTACATGGCTTCAGATTTTCAAGTATTGATAAATAAAAAAGGTTCTGAAACACAAACACAAAGATCCTTCTGACCTTCAGGAGGTGTGGAAACAAGAGTAATTTGATTTGTACCCTACTGAAGGTCATGAGTGGGTGTGTCAGACTTTTAGCACTGTGTTCACTTCTAAACCTTTGATCTTTGTGTGCTGGCCCTTAACAATGGGATTGCTTTTGCTCTTTGAAGAGTTTCTTTTCACAATATACTTTTTTTTCAAACGGGTATAAAACGAGGAAACTAGCATACACCTTTGGATAAAAAGAATTGTCCCTTTTTTCTTCACTGATTATGTAAATTTAAGGTGCCTGCAACACAAAAGACCAGTGAAGTACATAGTGCTTAATAACTTATCTATAGCGCAGGTGCATTTAAAGATCAAGCTTTTTTCTGTATTTGACTCCCTCACAAGAGCATGCATGGGTTAGAGATTTTGGGGGATTTTGTACTAAAGGAAAATTATGAAAATATTATGTGTACTTCTTGCTCATTATACCATCACAATGCAAAAAACTGCAGAAGCTTTCTTTCAAATGTTTAGTCTTCCAAATAAAATATAGGAATGTTCAGCCATTCGCTTTTTTTGCGGGGAGAATCACGATGGTAACATAACCTGGTAAAATGCTGTTACAAAATACATTTTTGATTAAAAATGGATCGTCCAGTAAAATACAGTTGTAGTTGTCCTGAAAATGAATAAAAAAAAACAAAACAGAACAGTTATGAACCTTCATAAGCAGAGGTGGTCTCCCTTCCTGGGTTAAAAATAGCATCTATATTTTAACAGTAACAAAGAGACTTTTCAAAAATAATAATCCATGAAAGAGTCTTAGGGCACAATGCAATGCTGAACAAACATTCATTGGCCTAATGAGATTGGAGTGGAACCTGTGAGTCCTATCATGCTTGCCCATAAAATAACACAGCTTTTCAGGAAAAATATATCATATTAAAAGTTAAATGCTGCTACAGGACCTGCAATAATAGGCTTTTACTGTAAAACCAAAGTGAATTAAGGTTATTCTAACTATATGCTACTTTTTGCTTGTCTTTCACTTAAAGTCTCACCTGCAGCACACCTTAATTTAAATGGGACATAATGGGAGAAATTCAAGGGGTTTAAATACCTTTGCAATGTTTTTTTTAACAGTCCTATTCTATTTTTACAGTCCTTTTTTTAGTCCTAAAACAAGATTTTTCTAACCCTTGGCACTACACCACAGTAGTACAGAATCTTACAATTTTAGCATCTGAACAGCTTATATTTGGTTTTGCTTTTATGTTAAGGATGGTTTTCTACACATAATGAATGCTTTAAAATACTTTTTATTTTCTGCAACGTGGAGGAGTTTACATTAAATGCATCGGGGACATGAACACTCTCACTTCATCTATGAAATAAGCATAATGTGAGCAAACTACAGTCATTTACATATAATTTGCATATGCATGACTGTACAGGTGCAGACAGGATTATTTTGGCATAAATCTACTCTGCATGGCTCTATTTCCCTGCAGTACTGTAGCCCTCAAATGAACACTAACAAGACCTCAGTGTTAAGCCAGAATGAGCTGGGTGCCGGCTGGTTCATTTCCCCACTGATACAGTGTACTGCCAACAACGATGAGGCTGTTGCGTGATCATATTTAACAAAGCATGTAGGGTTAGGGATAATAGCTGGCAGAAATAATGAAAGGAGGCACCTGTTCATTTGCAGTATAGTGAAAATACAATGACTCTGAGGTGCTACATCAAAAAAACATTTCTGCAATGAAATACACAAGGTAATACTTGTGGACATCAGCATATGAGTGATAGCAGGTAATTTTATTTGGCATTCACAAACTTAACCACAAGTCTTTTTTTGTAACAACTGGCTGCACAAAGAGGAATGACAAGAGTATGTAAGGGTAATACACACATTGAAAGTAACCACAAAGTGGCATTTAAATTTTAGTGATATCTTTTTCATCAAATGTATACCGTGGTATTAAAAGAACTGTATATCTATTTAATTTTACAGTTTTTTTGTCACATTCACCAACACACTAATTGTCTCCAAACCTTCATAACATTATTTTACAGCCTGAAACATTTAAAGGTTCCTCATTAACAAGTCTATATGTTCTTAATATCTATCATCCCAAATCAAAAGGGACTGTTTTCTAAAACTCTATAGTTCCTCTCTCAAGACAAGTTAAAGACAAAGGCACCTTTGAAAAGTATGAGTCTAGACTTTCCATGCAGATCTAAATCCTGTTTATTCAGATGATTCTACGCATCACCCTAAAACCAGACAACATTTTACTTCTTGATAGATTTGGGACAGAGCAATGGAGGAATTGTATCAGTTCATCTTTAGATTATCGAGATCAAAAGTTAAGCTTTACAACTATCTGTTATTATTAACTATCTGTTAATTTTCTTCTTAACAATCTCAAATTTCTACTGCAGGTTTCATCATATGATACCAATTTATTTTCGTAGATCTTGAAAGATGATGTATTGGAATGTCCAAGAATCCCTGAATCAAGCATCAATTTCACATATTCTTAAAAGGACATTTGCAGATTCCATCATAGCTGGTGCAGCTATTAAGCGATTGCTGCCATGTATGGTAAGTTTAGTTCTGCTTTTTAAAAAGGAATAATGAGTATCTCTTTCAGAATTCTTAAGTTCTCTAAGTAAGAAACAAACTGGAGTGGTCAAGACTGGACTGTGTCTCTGACACGCTGGTTTGCAGCAGTTGGGTGCCACAGGGAACTGTGCTGACATGATTCCAGCCTCCCATTTACACTGCAGACTTCTCCATCAGCTCCCCAGGCTCCTACCTTCAAAGGTACCCAGATGACTCTGCCATCATCACATAAGAACTTTGTAGACCAATGCCAGCAAAACCATCTGATGTTAAATGCAAGAAAAATAAAGGCGATGGCTGGTGGACTGGAGAGCACAAACTTAACTCACTGACACAGATGAACATACAAGGAACTGATTTTGAAATAGTAAACTTCTAGGTATCTGGGTGTTTACTTCAAAGGGACATTATATTTGTCATTATTTGACTTTCCAAATTAATACTCCAGCAATTCACTCTGGTTACTTAAATACAAAGTTTTTTATTCTGGAAAAATTATCACCTCCTACTGGGATATTATTTGCAATTTTTTTGTATTATGCTTTTTTGGGGGTTTATTTGATAGTAAATAAAGTCCTTTTGGGTATAATTACAACACAGGGGCCAGCTGTAGAAAGTAGCAAGTAGCAGAATACTGTACTTAAGTGCTTTTCTGAGTATCTTCACTTAACTTGAGTAATTTTTGGGGAGTACTTGTGTATGACTTTCACTCCACTACATTTTCAAGTCTAATATTGTATTTTCTACTCCACTCCGTTTCCATTTCAGATTAGCTTTTTAATATGCTGTTTTTATTTTTCTATCTTAAAACATGTTTTAAAGATGGCAGATAACAGCCCTTAGGACTGAATTTGGGCTCCACTGTTTTAGAGATTTGAATGGCAAAATCACAGGTAGTTTCACCCTGTGAGCAACTTATACCTCCATTCCATAGTGAAAGTGTGAGGAGAATCAAGACTCTCCTATTTTTCCAAAATACTAAAAAATAA
This sequence comes from Cyprinodon variegatus, assembly GCF_000732505.1. Taxonomy (NCBI): domain Eukaryota; kingdom Metazoa; phylum Chordata; class Actinopteri; order Cyprinodontiformes; family Cyprinodontidae; genus Cyprinodon; species Cyprinodon variegatus. The sequence goes on along the minus strand of NW_015151088.1, from coordinate 38,352 downwards.
ACAATCTGCTGGACTTTGTTTCTAAGCTTGAATGTGTTTTGCTTCCCATCCAGGAACCTTTTTCAATTCAAAATGTTGGAATTAGCATTGAGTTTGAGACTTTAGTGGCCCAAAACTAAGCCTTGTTTTGGCTAAGAAAACATGCAAATTGAACCCAAAGAAGGGGTCCACCCCTTGGGGCAACAAAAATGACAGATGGGAAATTGGTCTGATATTGGAAAAGAATTCAGGATATTTGCCAGGTTTTTGATGAAGCTGCCTGACCACAGTGTTCTTGGAAACAGAAAGAAGAGAGTCTGAACTTAGGCAAACTTTAATAATAGTAAGAAACATGATGCAATGACATTAAATTACTGTATTAACATTTCAGAAGGAATGATATCCAGAGTCTCATCTACTGAATCACTTCAAACAGAAGCTCAAACGGATCAAAGTCAGCAGAGGTCACAGGATGAGCACATAATTTGACAGCACCGATTGTAATGTTCTGCTTGATAGAGTCTATTTTGTTAAAGATGTGAAGGAAACCATCATGGATAGACTGTAGCAGTTTTCAAAAATTGTCAAAAGGATTAATGACAGAGTGAATGCTGCTAAATAGGACCCTGATCTAATTAAAACAGGTGGAAATAAAATGGGATTGCATTTTAATGATCATAGAGGCAGTTCATCAGCATACCTAGAGACACATGAAGCCTAACCTTTTCCATCTGCATCCTGCATGTCTGTAGTTCTGTCTAATGATTTGGGTGACACAACAATCAAGCCAGACCCTGGCAAGATTTTTTTGAATGTCTTCTTTAGAGGTGCAATGGATTCCACAATCCTTGTACAGGTTTATTGGAAAGAACTGGTCCATTTTTTTTGGACACAGTTTAGCAGTATATAATTCAGTGCTTTGAAAACGTCGCAGCAAGCTGTCCACAAGTGGAGAGAGTGATTGGCTGGTAAAGTAGAGAGATGCTGGGGCTATACGTTTTAGCACAAGAGGTGTAGCAAATTCAAACATGGTAGGGAAATTGTTGGGATCCTCAGGCTTGCCCACCAGAGGGCGCCGAGGATCCTCTTCTGTTCTGTGTATTTTTCCCCTAGGGCTGGAATCTTCCTGCACACCTGTTGCTAATCCTCTCATCAGAAGACCTCTCCTTTATAAGCTCCTGCCAGACCTTGCTTCCACGCCGCAGTGTTGATCTTAGTTGGTTAGCTTCCAGAGTCTCTGTTTTAGATTGAATCTTGGTTGTCTCTAGTGTGAGATTCAGATTCTAATCTCTCCTTCGTCTGTGCCTCACAGGAAACCTGTCTCTGGTCTGAAGCTCTGGAAGAGCTGCATCACAGGAAACCAGTCTCAAGCCTGAAGCTCTAGGAGAGCTTAACCTGCTAATCTGCCCTGGTGAGCCAACCCGAAGATTCCTACGTGGATGTAACCTAAGACTTCTATGTGGAGTTTCCCTGGAGGTTCCTATGTGGAATCAGTTTCAAGAATCCTATGTGGATTTTCCCCCGTTGTTCCCTGCTAAGAGCTGGAAGCTCAGCCTGAAGAATCCTTCGTGTTTTTCCCCTGTTGTTCTCTGCAGTGAGCTGGAAGCTCAGCCAGAAGAATCCTTTGTGTTTATCCCCTGTTGCTCTCTGCAGTGAGCTGGAAGCTCAGATCAAGGCCAGCTATGCTAAGCATGAAGCTAGAAGCTTAGCCTATTCATGAACTCTGCTAACCTACAACCTCCTGTACCAGTCTTATCTCCAGTGAACCTGCTCCCCTGTCTGAACCAGTTCCCGTATCACTTTCATGTTTGTGCTTTAATAAACTCGTTTGGACTTTTACCCAGTTTCCCGTGTGTGTGTTCTGCATTTTGGGCTTAACTCTAGAACCCATCATGACAGAAATGGTCCAAAATACTTCTGTTTGAAATGTAAATAATTTCTGTCTGGGCCCCAAAACTGACTGAGTTACGCTAAAATAAACCAAAAAGGCTTTGGAAGTAATTTGCAGCTGGTTAGAAGGACAGCAAATTGGGAAATTAAAGACCCCACATAGCAATAGACTGTCATATCTCGACAAAAAAATCCACCAATCTTTCTGAAAACTCCTTAATAAAATTAGTATTATTATTATGGTGAAAAATATACAACGCAGCACAGCAGGGGCATCCAGACTCCAGCGCAAACAGCTTAAGCTCAATGCTGTTGTAGTTTTTAGGAGACAGAATGACATCTGATGTCCCTGATGACAGTGGTGAGACATTCTCGACAACCAAACACTTGGGGTATTCTCAGATAGGAGCAACCAACCAGGTGGGAGGAGCTCTCCTAGAAAGCGCTATTGTCCCCTGGTTTCTGACATGAATCAGCCACAAGACCAGGTCCAGGCGATAAGTTTGACCATTGTTTTCCTAGATCAAGCCCTGCATGGAGCTACTTTATCGTAACCTTCTCTAACCTAGAAAGTATTTATAGATCAGTACTGCTATGTTCCTTTTTTTTTGCTTCTGTCTCCTTGAACCCCCAGTCTACCTCTGGAGAAGTTTGTTCACAATGAGCCTGGTTCTGCTGGAGGTTTCTTCCTGTTAAAAAGGAGTTTTCCTCTCCACTGCTTCTGCATACATACTGGACGTGAGGATTCCTGTGGAGTCAATGACAAATGCAAATGAATATCTACTGCTGCCACATGCTCAGCCAGGAGGAGCGAATCCTGCAAAGTCAGTGACCCAATGCAATCAGTTTGATTTCATTAGATAAAAAACTTTATAACTATCTGGCTATATGATCTGATTGAATTGTCCCTGTCACATGTGTTGTGAACGGGCTAGTATATAAAAACTGAACTGAATTGATCAACTTAATTGAAATTTAATTAAGTGGAAATCGAATCTCTTAACAAGAAGATATAATTGTTTTAATACCATTATTATTATTGAGTTATTCTTTAGTACACTTGTTTGAAAAAATAATAATTCTTTGCTGAAAGACAAATACTGTTTCCAAAATATATTTTGGAAAAATATGACATTAGAGGCTAGTGATTAATATAACCATTTGCCCTTGAGATGTAAGACTATTTAATTTTTTATGTCCATACCATAACAGTTAGGGATTCTGGCAACAAGAACCTTTCATAAGCAACACTTTTTTATTTCCTATAAGTGCAGAAAATTCCTGGCTACGTTTCTTTAAGGGTGTGTAGAAATGGGTTGAGCAGAAAGAGGGAGGCATTATTTTAAACTTCAACACCTCAAAAGAACTACATGTAAGCTCACTAAAACATTTCCCTTACTACCTTATTAAACTGTCTTAAATTTAAAAACAATTTGTGATGGTAGTTGTTTTTTTTTTTACAGGTTTGAAAAGTAACATTTAAAAACTTGCTATATTTGATACATTTGCACGTGCATATGTTGTGATCCATTTTAATCCACATTTTTTGTAACACCAAACCTGTCATACCAACACTAAACTACTGCATTCCTACTTCCTCCAATTTTTGTAATTAATTCAATGTTCTCTGGTATCGGTGATCTTTTAAAGCATTCGTGATTACTTTGCTTCAGCTACAAAGTTTATACAGTTGTTTCTTTTGTTTATGATTTCACTTTAACTGTAAAAAACAATATATCGTAGAACTGTCTATGAATTACTTTCACTGTTCTCTTTTTTATATCAAGCATTCCCAGCACATGTGCAGATTTCTTAGTGATGGTACTAATTAGCTGGGGTTTTGTTTGTATCTTTGTGTTGTAATTATACTAAAATACGTGTTAGGTCAACATGTCCTTTTAGAATAAATGAGAATAGAAATTTGGCAGCTGTTTCTGACAGAATCTGCTGTTTGTGTTTATTGGTTTCTCACCTGCTGTAAGACACAGTAGGTTAATAATTCCAAAAAAGTCTCTGTGGATTCTGTCATAATTATTCCCTCATTTATACAGACAACTGATTCTCTTTGATATGGAAATATATTTGCTTATTAATATGTTAACAGATCCACATGGCCATGCTCCCTGATGTAAAGGTAACACAAACAAAAGAAAAACAATTTTCTTATCAAAACAATGCTTCTGTTTATCTTTTGATTGGTAGCCAATAATCCAGTCAGAAACAGGAAATCCAGTAATGCCATCTCCCAGCCGGACAACAAGGGTGTTGATTATATTTTTGTTTTTGTTACTCATTTGTCTTTGTATTTAAATTTTGCAACCTACACACATTTAGGCACAACAGTTCACTAGTTTATTCACTTTCTTACGAAGTATTCCTATCAGAAAGTATACATTACATATGTATACATATATTTCAGATCAAATATACAAAAATGTGTTACATATTAATTGAGAGCTTTAACCACTAGTATCGCTACACCTGTAATTTCTAGATTTACAGTAGCGGCTGTGAAGGCCAATGGCAAACCTGCACTGTCACAAATCAAAAACAGTCTACCTCTGTGTTTGAGATACTTGTTAATACAATGCAAAATTGACACCTTTAGATTAAATCTAACATGATATAATCAAAAACATGTCTGATAAGCTAAGGATCATATCTGTTTTGTTACTTATCATAAACGTTTAAATTCATTGGACTTCATCCTTTGAAGGTTTGCATGTCTTAAAATAGGTGCAACCTTGTTTCTTCCTGCAAACCAGGGGTCTGTTTCACAAAACAGTTTCAACAAGCTCACAGTCAAATCTTTAACTCTAATCTAGCCTGGGGTTAAAAACTCTGAGTTTTTGGTTTCATAACGACTGGTTTGAGTTAATTTCATCAACTCTGAGTAGGTTCAATCTGAGTCCAGCGTTTGCATACCAGCTATAAAAAGCCATCATTAATGGAGCCCCAATTTGACAAGTCACCATGACCACTGGCAGGAGGAAGTTTGCCATTTTCAAACCACTAGATATTTTAATGTAGGCTTTTGGTGAATCTGTGCATATTTTAACAGAAAGAGCAGCAATGCTTCAACTGTAAAGGAGAGGGAGTGGTGTAGGAGAGGATTGCAGCTTGAGTTAATGCATGTTTATGTGTAGATCACTAAAATAGGATCCTTTCTGGACAAAATCCCATTCCTAATCACAACTCTAACAATAGACTTTGCAAACCTCAATTTTTTGTGGTTACACTCAAGCAGTATGGATAATGGATGGCCAGATAAGTAAACGGCCAGGTTTTTTACTTCACATCATTTCACATGCCTATATTAAGTGAAAGAGAGAAGAAAAAAAAAACTGAGAACATGAAAAATGTTCCATTGTTCGTGTCTGCTTAGTCAAACTCTGAATTTTGAGAGAAATTTTGGTTATTTTCCCCTTAGTGTCCTTTATGCTTGACTTCAGCTGATATGAGATGATTAAATTTCATATTGGAGCTCATAATGGTGACCGTGCCTGTCATTACAACTGGACTTGCCCGAAGGCAAATAGTAGGTGTGTTGGTGTGTGTATGGATATTTTCAACTAAAAAGAGAGAATATGTCCACTGTTATTGTACTGCATAGGTTATTATACTTTGAAGATTGGATTAAATCCCTTTCCCTGAAATTCTGTAGCTTATAGAGAAATGTATCAAACAGAGCTGGCCATCTAACAATAATTCTAATGTGTTTAGGTAATAATCATTTAAGTGGTTACTACTTATTATTTGCATGGTGTTCTATGAACATATAATTTAAAATAGCTGCCACATGTGTGAAAGGTTAAAAGATGTAACCCTGATCAGCCATCAAGAAGGCAAAGATGACAGGAAGTTTTAATGAGTAGTACATCAGGTCAGTGAAGTTATTTCAAGGCACCCACAAATGATGACAGACATAAAGTCTCATTGAAAGAAAAAGCTGTGTAGGATGCATTTTATCACACAAACTATTAAACGCTGTGCAAAATAGGTGGAGTGTCAACTGATCATAGTAAATAAAGAATAAACTCAAGCAACCTGATGTGGCAATATATACCTTCATACAAAATGCACAAAAAATTACAACTGCTTACAAGCATAAACCTTTAAAATAAAGATTAGGTACTTCATAAAATAGCAATCAAATATTGAAGAATTGCCTGCGGTTACCTTCATACAGATGACCAGGTGACCAAATGGATATTTTTTTCTCATATATATTTTTTACACATTTTTTTCATGTTTTGGAAACATAAACTCTTTATATCTCAACCTCTAAACACAGGGGGATAAACAAATCTGAACTGCATGGTTCCCATTGACAACTTATAACAAAATATTTCAATTACTTTTCATTAAATACTTGACCACAACGTGTTTGCAGCTTATAAATGGACACTGTATGTTGGAGAAAAAAGGTGTGTATCTCCTGCAGGTGAGTGGCAATCACCCTTTGGTCAGTTGCTTAAAAGTCCTTTTTGATTAAAGGACAGGTATCATAATGCCAAATGAATATTCCAGTATCCAAACCCCTGCATTATTACCTTGGTTGAAGATCCAAGGTCACTTTAGGAAAGAAGAGAGTTCTCCATGACATTTTTGAATCATTTGATATTGTTAGTTAAAATAAATCTGCTTTATACCTTCCACATCTTTTACTCTGGCTTGTCTGCTGTGTCCTCAATGGACAATATTCTCTTTGTCTGTAATATTCTTACAACAGTCTCCCAAGGTCTTTGTTAAACATCTTGGTTTATATTAAAATTACATCAATCACACTGCTTGACTCTGTGTACTAATTTTTAAACATGTTGCACTGGATTTTATGGCGCAGAATTACAATGAATGGCTGGACGTTGCAACAGTCTGCAAGAGGGTCCTGGGTTTAGTCCCAAACTAAGGATCTTTCTGCAGAGATTGCAAGTACTCCCCGCACATGTGTGGATTCCCTGCAGGTACTCTGGCTTCCTCTGACATAAAAAAAACATGACTTTTAGGATAATTGGCAACTCAAAATTCTCCTTAGGTGTGGGAGTGTGTGTATTGCAGAAAAACACTGCTTAAGGTGGCTGCATGTTGGAGTAGCTCTGGTAGCTTGATTTTGGTGTTCTTTTTTTAAGAGAACTTTAACTCCTCAGTGGAGTGGAGGAGGCATCTTCTGTCACTCAGGGCCATCAATGTACCTGGAATTGCAGAGCAGATATGCTGTCTAGGGGTGCACCACTGTAGGGAGATGAGACTCTACTTCCAACCAACAGCGGTGGTCCCACTTTAGCTGGAGGATGGTAGACCTCTTCTCTTCCAGAGAAAAGGTTCTCGGTGTCCATTTTCTCGATCCGCAATCAGGACTCAGCTCTCAGCTTGGACACACTCGCTCCCGCCTGGCCCCATGTTGTGCTCTATGCATTCCCCCTAGCTCCGATAGCTCCCACTTTGCCCTGAATGAGGGAGCACTGCCATACACTAATCTTAACAGCTCCACGCTGGCCAGCAATCCACTGGTTTCTGGAGTTATATCAGCTCCTGAGGGGTCAGTCACCTCAACTCAGATTACAGGACATGTTGTCTCTAGATGTGTTAGTGTTGTCCATTCGCTTTCAGTCACTCCATCCTGCACCAATTTTTGTTCCTGGGAAAGTAAGTGTCCCACTGCAGCCTAAGGTGATGGGATCGTTCTCTCTAAGTATTCTCCCAGCCTTCTCTCTCCACTGCCTTTCTATAGTATCCCATAGTGAACCATCTCTCTCATGCTGCTCTGAGAACTGTTATTACATGAGTAACCTAAAGAAACAGGTGCAAAAGGCAGAGTATCCCTCCCACTCACACACACACACACACACACACACACACACACATATATATATATATATATATATATATATGCAGCAGCAGAAAAAAAACTTGAAATGCTAGCTTTAGAATCAAACATTCTTTTAGACTTAAAACAACTGTCTTTAAAAAATAACAATCTGTATGTACCACTTTTTACAGCCTGTCTCACTAACCTGATGGCAGCAACTGGGTGTGTTAATGTGTTTTCAGATATCCCTGGCTTTGCTGAGGTAGTGGTATTTATCCTCCAGTATCTGCAGTGAATAGCCAATTATTTTTCTTAAAGCAGTATATAACACAGTTCAACTTCTTTTGTTACTTTATATTGTGAATATCAGGATATTTTTCAGTTAAACCGCAGAATAGGCTACCATGACTGTAACAAGGGTCATCACCTCAGATAAGACCTCAGATAATCTTTAGGATTCCTGACCAGTTTCTCTGATTCAAAGCATCATTAATTGCTTTATTTCACTGGTTCTTTGTTACATTAAGTTTATCTATTTGCCCTCCTGGCACAATGCACAATAAAGTTCTAGTTAAAATGTTATGGATATACTGTAACCCCCATGGTCCTGAGGTATTTGTAATTAGTGTGGGTACTACATGTCATTCATTTATTCTTGTATATTATCAGGCACAATGCTCATTAACATACTTCCAACCAAGTTGTTCTGAGAGGGACAATTCACCTCCATTTGTTGATGAAGAAAAATTTTTCATCTTAAATTGTTCACAACTTGTTTGCCCTGGATTCTACCTTTCTTCGTCTGTCTCATTCAACACTGGGGTACCTCAGCTCAGTTTACCAAGTCAACAGTTTTAGCACATATATATTAACTTAACATCATTGTGGTAAATCATTCTGATTATTAGAATGATGACACTACAGTGGTTGGTCTCATTTCAGAAGATGATGAAACACAGATCAAAAATGACATCATGATACATGAACAATGAAGGAATTTACTATGGGGGATAGGAGGATAAAAAGCCCTCTCCTCCCTATAGTTTTAGCTATGTTCAAGCCCTCTCCTTTGTTAATTTGATTTGGTTATGTTCTGCTCATTAAGCTCCAAGATGTTTATAGGTATACAAATGTACATGTATTCATATGATGTCTCTTGCAGATGTTCAGAAAATATACAGTTGTGTCTATCTCAGGTACGCCCCTGGTCATAGTTACGACTATGACCATAGTCGGTGGCGTCGGATGCAGGAGTTTGCCCTGCAACTGGAGGGTTGTCAGTTCAAGCCCTGGCTCAGGCTTTCAGTGTCGTGTCCTTCAGCGAGACACTTCACCTGCATTGTCAACTGATGGTAGTCGGAGGGACTGGTGGCGCCTGTGTATGGCAGCCTCACTTCTGTCAGTGAGCTCCAAGGCAGCTGTGGCTAAAATGTAGTTTGCCATTGTGTGAGTCTGTGTGTAAATGGGTGAATGATTAAATGTAGCACTTTGGTCGAGTGTCCTGAATTGAAAAAGCACTGTATAAGTACAGGCCATTTACCACAGTAATGGAGGTAAAATACTGAAACTGAACTATAAAAAGAGCATTCATTGTGGGTTTTTTGGCATTTGTTTTATTCAATAAGAAAAAGAGTAAAAATTAAAAAGACCAGAGAAATGCTTTCTCTCTTAATTCAAGATTCAGGCATCTTTCTTAAAATAGATTAACATTTCAGAGCTGCTTATGGCTGCACATTTTTTTAGAGTAAAGTCAAGAAATGCTGAGCAATTCTTGTTAGTAGACATGGACACCTATACCAGGTGACACAAATATAGCTGCAATTTTAGACAATTTAAAATGGTACCTATTTAGGTCTAGTAGAAGGAGTTTGACAGTCTCAAGGTCTGTGGATGACATTGGCTCTGCAGGATTCTGCTCATTTGTCAGCAGCAAGTTAGACCGGGTCATCATCAGCCTTTTTGTGGGCAGAGTTCAGTAAATAATAATCTCCGCTAGCTGGGATGCTGCCATTTACCAGCAGTATGGTTGGATTAAACCTGCTCCATAAATGGCCAAGGAGATTTCACTAATCAATACTTCATTATGGTTAATGGGATTTTTAATTTGCTGTTTCCTTTCTCCGCATTCTTTTTTCTAAATAATGAGGTGCAAGGTGGACTAGATACAAAAAAAAAATAATAATATTTTAAAAAATGTATTCAAAGATTATATAGACTAACAAACTTATTATCAAGTTCTGGTGCAATTTTTTTTAGGCAAAAAAAATATGTTACACTGTCAAATATGACTGTCAAATATGACAGAACAGTCTTTCTTCAAATTGGGCTGATGGTACTACCCATGCCTTACATTTGCTCACCAGCCATTTCATTATGTACACATGCTCAACTGATTGTTAGGACAAATGGTTATTTAAATAATCACACAATCATATGAAAACAAAAAGGTTCTGAGACAAACAAAAGGCATTCAAAAATGGAGAAGAAAGAATCAAACCCTTATTCAGTTATTTCCCCTAATATTCAATCTTTAATCAAGAGTGCTTTAAGATACTTAGCTGCACATGCATGCATATCTAAAAGTATAAACACATATGCATATATATAGCTATGTATACCTATATATAATTCAATGTACTTGCAATAATAAATTAGATGAATTAACACATTTTATTTCATTAAATTTTATACACATAATTGAAATACTCTGTATATTTTCTCTTGAATTTTATATATATATTTTTCCTTTCTTAATTTCCTATCTAAGTCATGTGTGCAACTTTAGTACTCGAGGGCTCCTATCCAGCAAATTTTAGATGTGTCTCTGCTGTAGGACACCAGCATCAAATAATCAGGTCATTAGCAAGACTCTGGAGAACATGGCCTAATCTCAAACTGACCCCTAAACACTACGCCCATGCACTAAACCCTCGTTTACCAGCTCCCCTCGAAGCTCCTCCATAATAAGAGCCGTCGCAAACCACATACTGGGTAGGGCATTGTACTATGTAACCCTTAGTGAGTCTGCATAAATGCAGACTTGGTGGAATTTGAAAATGGGTGAAACAGCAGCCTATTGGCGGTATAAACACCTGTATTTAAATAAAAGGAAGCTCATCCATATATTGGTTTGCTTTTTCTTTGTTATACTGACAGAAAATCACAAGTTAGGACATGAGAAACAAAACATCTTTAATTCCAAAAGGGACGGTCCTCTTTAAAATAGTTTTATTTTAACGGAGGGGGGGATGTCTGATTTCATGTCAGCCCAGTGAACTGCTTTTCATGCATTTGTTTAAAAGATAATGGAGCTGACGGATTTGTTCAATCCCTCAAATGCCCTATTTGAAGTACGGTTGCAAAAGGTTTACATCAGCTTGTATTCAAATTAGAGTTGCAACAACAATCCTTGCACTTTCCAACCTGTGCCACAGAGCTAGATATGCACATGGGGTGGTCCCTCTATTGGCATTGCAACAACTACTTTACCACTTCAGGTGTAGGGAAGAGGGCATTCCATTCTCATTTTTACCCTCCACCTACAATCAAAGCGTCCTCCACAGCTGCAAGCCATCTAGATTGTTCCTGTTTGCATTATGTATAATTTTTTAAGAGAGGGCTTACCTCAGACTAAAACATGATGCAGTAGAGTAGGCAGAGTTTTGTTCAAGATATTTCTCAGCTTTTCTAGTATCCCGATAGTTTTGGCTATATTTTTACCTGTGTTTAATATCGGGTTTCCAACAAAGCTTGTCATCCCAAATGACACCTAGAAACATATTTTCAATCACTCGTTTAGTTAGTACTTTATTGATATCCAGTCTTACATTTGTATAAATAACTCACTTTTCAAAAATAACTTGGTTTTGTTAAATTTAAAGGTAAACTGTTTGTATAAAACCCACATTAAAATGTATCGGTTTGTTTTCTGATGGCTACCAACAGCTGAAAATGCTCCCAGAGTATAAAATCGTTGCATCATCTGCAAATACTTCACAGCTCCTCACAAAGGTGGCAGATTAAGGTTTAATTTTCATTTTTTCTAACCGACCCGTTCCTTCTGAGTGGCAGTAATAATAATGAGGAGGTGCTCAGTCCTCTGTTAGCGAAACAGAAACCATACCTTTTAAGGGAGGAAAAGATTAGGGTGCTGGCAATGAGGCCCTTAACCTCAAAGACTGAAAGTCCTCACCAGTTATTCATAGAGCAGAAATAAATGTGGACATGCTATTTTCTATTAAATAGAAATAAAGATAATACTCCTTTTTCTTAGTTTTATATTTTGAGAGGTGTCTGTCAATCAAAGTTCTTAAGTAACAATAATGTTATAATCCATGTTACGAAGAGGCTCAAATAGGGATGAAGGCAGAGAGCTTAGCACTAGTTATGAATGTTTGTTTTTGAGGTAAGGGAATAGTTGATGATTTAATACCTGCCAACATTACTGTTTGTTCTACTGCTCTGCATGCTTGTTGCTGCTGACCTGCTGTCATAGTCTGTTGCCCATCAGTACATTAGAACCCAGCATATAAGCGGTGGAATTAAAAACATTCAGTGCAGCTTGATGCTATAGCCAGATGTCTGACGGACCGCTTTACAGATTCTCCACAGCAGGTGTTCCGTGGGGTAGCAGCGCTAGTCAGAAACTTGACTTCAAAACTGTCTCTTCTCACCTTACTACTGCTCGATGCATACAGTACAGCGAATGGGCTCAAAAGCATAAGCAATGTGATTTAAAGGTTTACTGTCCTTGCAGCTTCGTCTTTCATCGTACCAAATGTTAAGTGTTTTATGGTTGTGATGTATCGCCGGTATATCCAAAGCATTCATTACTAGCTGAAGCATTGACCAACTCCGTGACATCACCGTGTGTAGTGCTGCAACATGGCGGCGTTCTTACCAGAAAAAATTAGTAAACAAAGCTTTGTTGTTTTTTTCAAGTTAATTTTTTTTTACATTTGTAATATAACTATTGATAATAGTAAGACACAATCTTGTGAATTAAGTTAGTTTGGTTGCCTGTTTCATTTCCACTTCAAATAGTAATATTTAATCAAATAGGGAAAAAACTTCTTACATCTATGATTTTTACAAAACATCATTGCCAAACTTATTCAAATAAACCTCGACTGAAGTAATTTTTCTTCACTTTAATTTTTAAATGTCCAGGAGCTTTTCATTACCCTTCCATACCATCACATATCAGGGCCACTATGTTCTTTCAATTTCCATTTTTTTCAAAATGGGAAAGCTGATAGAATATACCTTTTAAGTAATGCATATGTTTGACCTCTTTATAAGTCAGAATATAACCTTACCACAGACATTATCTGAAGTCACAAACCAAACCCTATAACATTTTCAAGTCTTTACTGGAAGGAAGGTGTACTTTGATTCTTCTTCAGCAAAATAATCTTATCATAAACATGAAAATCTATGTTGACTAGAGAAACTCTGTATGGTTTAAAATTAAGATAACTTCAACAAAACCCCTTGAAATCACCTTCAAATAGCCAGTAACACAATTCTGAACTTTATAAGCTTGAAATTATATTTCTACATTTGCCTTTTTTTTTTTTTTTTTTCCAAAGACCTGCTGTTTTACACAGGTATGCATAACTAGGTGGTGAACCTGCCATAAATACCTCTGCAAATGGAGTAATCCAGTAAAGATGATAACAAATAATGACAGGCTGGAAAAAAATAACAGGTCCCCGCTGCTTTTAGGCTATTAATTTGCACAACATTGGGACCTTTTAAAAATAATGTATGTGCATTCTTTAACATCAGCAATTTCTGATAAGGTTTTCTTTCCCTTTAAAAGCACTCACATTAACATTAATGCATTCCTCAGAAAAGTTACACAGTAGCCTATCTTAACTCTTTCCCATCAGAATTTTTTTTCAGCAAAATATCTTCTTACTCACTGAGATTCTTCCAAGACAGAAAAAAAATGACCAATGAGAAAAAAATGCATATTTGCTACCTTAAAAAAGGGGGAAAAATCATAGTAGAATTGTGATTTATTCTAAACCCAGAGTGAGATCTCGCATATTTTCCCTCTCTCTTTGTTTATCCCATTGGCTTTACCTAAAGCCCTGCTGTTAAGACTCCAGTTTTGTATCACCTATCAGAGTGCATCAGATGACAAATTGAATATCACAGCAGATGATGAAAAATTAAAGCAGCAGGCAAGTGGAAAGGGAAAATATTTTTAGGTTCAGCACACAGCAGATACCTGTCAAATCCTTTTCTGGGATTCCTTGTCAGCCAAATCGCACAACACTGCACTGTGTGGATCAAGTCCAACAATAAGAGTGACATGTAGACTGACTGTAAAATATCCACACAGATGACGCACCTCATTTTCACATATACCTTCTCTTTGACGGCCACAACATGCCACATCACAGCTCCACTGTTCAGCTTTACTATAAAACCCCCATCACTTTATTCTTATCAGGTTTCGAAACCAACCACAAACCAGTAAAATACTAAACACTAATGAGATCTATCCCTGAAAAAGGGCATGTGTAGTGCCTGGTAGGTTTGACTTGATTACATCATGAAGCAGTATGATGCTTGGTCCTGTAGAAAAAAAAAACTGTTTGCTGGTAAATACAGGATCAAATGTAAAAAAATATTTTGTTTAAAAAAGGTGGCAATATCTAGTTCTTGTAACTTTTCAAAAGCATGATTTTATTATTTTTTCCCCACAGATTGGTAATATATTTTCTTTGTTACCATTATATGTTGTTTGAACTTAATCTGTCTAGCTTAACTTAATTGAACTGTCTTAAAATGAGATGAAAACTAATAGTTTAAGAACAATATATTAAAAGAAAACTAAGATATTATTGATGAGGAATTGATGTTTTCGGTTGTTAGAAATGTTTATTATTGTGGTGGATGATTTACCGCTCTTATTGCTTCATTACCAAGTTTTTACAGCAGGAAGGTTTAGCCCATTTTAATTCTGACTTGACCCCATCTGAATGGGATTAACCAGATGAATAATTGTTAATGGAAATGTGGACTACACAGATGTACTGGAGTTTAATGGTTCAGTTAGCTCCATCCCTTTGTGCTGAAATCATGTACGCATGAAAACGGGAGGGATACTCATGTCGAATACACACATATGGATGCATAGAGCTCCTATGGATTGTATGGAGATTCTCTGTCATCATAGACGGGTTTAGAATCCTCCAAGATGAGGCTGGTGAGCCACCTGTGGTGTAATAAAGGAGGCTGAGAATGGAGATAAGAGATTTTGCAGAGAAAACAAGCAGCGCAAATTAAATCTCTGCAGTGCCAGTGTGAGCTTAAGCATGAAGGCATGATGTCCTCACATCTTCAATAACATCTTATATTTAAGTTTAAATGAGATTTTGTACTTAAACTGTATCAGTGTACAGAAAGCACAAGTGCTGTATAAGAGAACTCATCTTTTTCCTTTTATTAAACGTCTCTAATGGAACTAGAACTTTATATCATAATTACAGAGCCAGATTTCACTTGTAAGTTCACATTTTTGCAGTTTTACCACATTGGGCTCTATACACAACTCCACTACTTCCTGAACTTAAGGCAGCTCTTTTGTTTCCTCTCTTTTTCTCCTGGATGAAGTGATTAATCTAGATGTGTGTGGCCATGGTTACTGAGGTCAGGCACAAAGTTGAGTTGTGCATGGAGCCCATTGTTCCAAGAGGGGAAAAATCCACCTCCTTTACTGCCATCTGGTGTTCCTTTTTACTAGTACATATTTTAAAGCTGATGCATTAATTTGTTAACACAAGAGAAAAAGTTGATCAGAACGACTTCCACATCATTCCACAAACAGTGAGGATAATAAAACAGAACACACTGGAAAAAACCTAACTAAACATAACTTAACTTAGCCTAAACGGATAGAAATAGGCAAGTACAGTAAAACAACTCTGCTTCTGGCATATCTGATTTTGATGATTGCAAATGAACAAAAACTTGTTAATCACCATCAATGAAAATCAGGTTTAATGAACCAGAGAAACATCAAAAACATGCAGGACATGGTGTCTGCAGGAGAAGTGTTTGGAAAACACCAAAGCAATTAGCTATACCTCACACTATGGCTGAATGCTGTCACTACATGGCAGCACCTGGAGAAATAAAATACAAAATATACCCATTGTTAGTCTTAGTAATTGTATGAGAAAAGTATTTCATATAGATCCATTCTGCTTAACCTGTTCAACGCCAGAGTTGACAATTTATTCTCCATTTTTAATACTTTAGGGGGTTCTAAGTTGACTATCTGGATAGTGCTTAAATGTGAAGAATTGACATAAAATTTCAGACTCAATTTTACCTTAAACATTAACGCCTAAAAATTGTTTATTAGGCCAGTTTTGCTTGGGACCAAATGTGTGCAACTAAAAAAGATTTAGGCAGAGAAATTTCATTCAGGAGAGAAAACAAAATTAACACTGGAACAAAAATGTATACGTTATTTTTTTTTTCCATTTAGTTTGCACTTTTAAGTGCCTATAAATGACAAAACACTGGAAGTTAATTCCCCACCTTACTTTGCTACATATTCTAAACAATTTAAAGATCATTTTCCTTCAGTCAAAATTTTATTTGCAACATAAACTTAGGGGAAAATACAGCAACCTGTTCTTTTGTTGAGATGATCGGACTGAAAAACAAACAGGAAAAAAAAGCACATGGTCTCATTGAGTTATTAGAAAAACTTTATTTAAAAAACAAAAAAATAAACAAAGGTAGTTTCTAACAGTTTGTGGTAAAGCAACTTAACTGATGAGTTAGAATCAGTGTAACAAGATTTATTTTTTTTCCAACTTAAAAAGACAAAATAAATGCTTGACTAAAAATTTACTGAAGTGTTTGTAAAGATAACTGAGCAGTTAGTTGAACTAGATCTTTATCTCTGCTCCATGCACCACCTTTGCTGCAATGATATCCAATTCCAGATCAAATGGTCCATCTGAGGAGTCTTCCTTCATCTTTACCAGTCATGCTTGCTGTTGTGGCTTTCTGAATAATTAATCTGTCCAGGACTGCAGTCAAAGCAGACTGTTGGAGGGATGCCATCTAAAAAGAGTTGGGTCTCTCTGTACTTCGGTGCTGCTGAGCCAGCTTACCGTAGCCGCCTCTAGCTGGGTCGTAGTCTTGCCTGTACTCATCCCTTACCTGCACGACAAAGAAAAAAAGCCTAAAGCAAAAATAAAAGGGGCAAATGCATTCAGACGTGTTTTCAAGTCTTCGTTTTTGACAACGAATCAGAATAAACAGAACAAATCAACATATGAAAAGGGAATTTGTTATTACATTCTCACAATAGAGAAACGTACATCATGTTAGATTTCTGTGCATTTAAACATTTTTCGTAAACCTATGCAGTAGGTTTGTAAGATAACAGGTTAAGTCACAACATTCAAGTCAAAGTGAAAACCTCTGGGTGCATTATAATAAAACACTTTAAACACATGTCGGGGGGAAAAAAAATTCTCATCACATCCCTTCTAATATTACGTATGACTACTGATTTTCATGTACTTACTTTGAAAAAGGTATTTGCTTAAGCAGAGTACCTACAACACAACGCTGAATCTGGGTATTGTCTTACTGGTGCCTCAAACACTGTTTTCCAGTTTTAGATGTTTTAGTAAAAGGCTAAATCAAGACTCAAGTTTTTTTTTTCCCCCACAATCATGTTTGTGGAAAACCATCTACTTTATCAGAATCTCTCCCTGCGCTTCTGAAGTAGAGACTGACACGGGAGTGGATTTTCACTCCTGTCCCGTCCCACTCCCACAGAAAAAAATTGTGTCCCGTCCCGATCCCGGGCCAGAGTAGAAATCTAAATCCTGTCCCGTCCCACTTCTGGTGAAATTACTCCCACTCCCATCCTGCTCCCATTCAGAATGAGTCCAGCTCCTGCTCCACTCCCATTCTTGTTTTTTTTTCAGCGCGGGTGGAAAAACTCAGAGCGGAAGCACTGTTGGTTTTTGGGTTGTGTAGTTTTTTTGACTCGCATTATAGTGTAGGCTTCAAGGAAAAAAACTACAAAATGGCGGCGGCGCGCCAGTGCTGGATTTTTTTCTTTCTAATTTATTTTATTTTATTTTTTGGCATCGATCCTAGTTTTTTTTTAGTTATTATTGGTTTGCTCCCGCCTGCTCCCGTTAATGTTTAATCCTGTACCGTCCCAATCACGTGATCGTTACTAATACTGACTCCCATCCCACGTGAATCCCGTGACCCGTGGGATTCCCGAAAAAATGTCAGTCTCTATTCTGAAGTAGTTAATGAAATCCTGAGTGATCTGAACAGGCAGAATACATTGGCACGACTGTACCCGTTCTCCCTTTCTAGGATTAATAAATGCTGCTTGGATGAAGAGCATAGATCTCACTTTGTTGTTCATATAAGAATGATATTCCAACAACACACAGCAGGGAAAATGTGAAAATCCACAAATCTGGTTTATCATCAGGTACAATATTTAGATAACTGAAAGGTATCACATTCATGAAGGAGCATAAGCAACATGGTACGATCCAACATAGCTTAAGAAGGAGACAGGATTGGTTTCATGGAGATGAATGATGTCGTTTGGATTTTAATGTATTTATAATCACATGGACGGTGTTGTCGGACAAAAACATTATGCTGAAATATTGAAGCAACTTCAAGACATCAGATCAACTATCAAATTAGTTAAAAAGGAACACAAAAACCAATGTGTTAATGTTTGACCATTATACATCCCTAATATGTATAAAAAAAATATATTTTTAGCCAGCACTAAAAACCTGCATGTAAGCAACATAATTCTAGGATGTAATTTATGCAGGTATTGTTAACTGTCCTAACTGACCAAAAACAGAAAGATCAAATGTCATTAAGTGAGGATAAAAAGCTATGTGCATTTTTACTCAGGGTATCTGGTTTCCAATGGTAATTCACATAGAAAACAAGACAAAGAAAACAAAATTAAAACAGGTGGGGTTAAAACAAAGACGATAAACAAAAAACAAACCAAAAAAAAAAAAACGAATCAAAAGGTCTATATTTTAAAGGTCTATATTTTAAAGCCTGCTTCAAGCTGATATCTCCACATATCAGCTTGAAGCAGAAAAAGTAGTGAAAAGGAAAGCAGGGCTGGACTGCCAGCAGAAGACAGAAATATTGCCTTAAACACATATCAGCATAAGCATCAAAGAATTAAAGACTACATTTTATTATTGATTAAACTTTATAAAATAAAGGCATGGAAACCTGTCAAAACTGAAACCAGCAAATACATGAGCAATCTTCTAAAAAATGCAATACGTGATTCTAGCAGGGTCATTATGCTTTCTTTATATATATTTAAGTAGAGCTGACACTTCAAACACTCATTAAAAAGCCTTTATTCATACCTGTCCTCCAGATTTGCCACGACCATACTGTCTGCCCTCCTTGAAGCCGGCATCCCAGTCTGTCCTGATGATACGATCGTCCAGCCTTGTTCCATTAACGAAGCGCATGGCATTCTCAGCATCTCCCCGAGTGTAATATCTGATACAGCAGCAGCTAAGGTTCACCTCAGACAAAGGTTTTCATTTACCATTCAGACATGTAACTTTAGATTTTCCAGTGCATTTTGCATTCTAAAAGGCAAGTGAAAGGATACTCCACAAAACAGAATCCACATGCAGTCTTCTTGATTTTATCCAGGCCAATGATGATGCGCTTGACATCGCCACACTTTGAGAACAGTTCATGCACCTGTTTGCATAAAAGAGTAAAAAAAAAATTCATGGATCTGATTATTCAACTTCCACACAATCCAAATTAAACAGAGTTTAGCTGTAAATCTAGATGCCTATTGTATATATTGTAAGTCAACAGTTGCTAAACAAAAAAAACAATAGCAACGAATAAAATTATCATCTGAAAATTAAGCAGCAGAGCTTCAGCTTTCAATTTGCATGTATTGTCATATAAAAAAAAGAAAAAAAAAAAAAATCTAAATATTTAGGTTACTTTTACTTCAAACTTTAATGTCCAGTTCTAACTTATCTTACCTGCTCTTCAGTGGTGTAGAAAGAGAGGTTCCCGACATAAAGTGTGTTGCTCTGCTTCAGCAACTTTTCCTGTTCATAGCGATTCCCCTGATGCATAAGAAACAGTGAAAATGAGTAAAAACTGCCTGAGGCAGCCAAGACTTAAAACTCCTTCTAAGATTTATCTTTCCTTCTTTAGGCAGTGGTGTGCACTGGGAGGGGGCGGAATTCTCCCTTTTGACACAGTCTGTGGTATTGGATCTCATACTCAGAACCTCAGGATTGCAAGCTCTATGCCCCAACCACTAGGCGGCCAAATCTAGTCCTAAAGTAAATTGATGGGAGCAAAAAGGTGTGCTTAAGTGCCCCCCTAGAGTGGGGAGTTTGCGCTATATAGGCTTTATTTTTTTTTTATTGTGCCCCTGTCCTTCAAAACGTCTGTGCACACCACTGCTTAAAGGTAATGATCTATTGAAAAAATAAAGAATAAAAAAGAAGAAACAATAATACATCCACAGAATGTCTAGAGTGTTGCAAAAATAAATGTCAAAAGTATAAAAATAATTAAAATAGAAAATTTGACAGGGTCAAGGTATATAAGTATTTACTTCTGGTTAGGTTCTGCACCACTGCACCTCAGCTAGGGCGTTTTTGGTTGAGGTGGCACTAGTGGCTCCTTATTCCAAAATAAGCTGACAGAACAGGGGTACAAAAGAGGGGGAGAGACATGCTGCCAAGGACCACAGGCCAGATTCGTACCCGGGTCGGCCACGGCGAGGCCTCTGTAGATAGGACATGCATGCAAACCATTGCACCTCAGCAGAACGCCCAGACTGAGCGGCTTTGTTGCTTTAATTAGCACCTTCTTAGACATCTCTAATGAAAAATAATCTCTCTTCCACAAAGCTAATTTAAATAGATGTTTATTTTTTTATCTATGAATATAAAATAAACATTATAATGGACTTACCGGTACATTTTATGTTCGCAAAGATTTGTGCATTTAAGGAGTGGAATTTTATACATCTTTTCTTGCCATATACTAAACAGCAATCTAATTTTTAAATACTTTGAAAATAGGAAGAAGCTAATTATATACAGTTTTTAATAAATCAATGAAATATGTTTTAATTTTTTGTTATTTCAGGAATCATTCATTACATTACAAGAGGTGGAAACTATGGAGTGGAAAAAAAGGAAAAACTATGTAGACCGTTTGAAAATGAATTGTGACAGGCCTTAATAATTCAGCATCAAAATATAGGATGAAGGCACAGTTTAAAACTTTTTATCTCCAATTCGTTTGAGCCTCGTTATCAAAAGGGAAAAAGATCTATATTTACTACCAAACGAATAAAAGGAATTGGTAACAAAAAAAAAAAACAAACAAAAAAACAACAACGATGTGTTAAATATCAGGATTTGTGCCTCAATCCCGTTAATCAATGACTGATAATTAGCATTAAGGAAATGCTGTCTTAATAAACAAAGACTATTGAGTAAACGCTGCAAGTTAAGAGTTTATAAAAATGAGTTTGAGCAAACATAATCTATTAATAATATTAGCATTTACCGTTTCTTTTTAGGTGCTTTAATTAAAGAAAACATAGTTTAAGTACGTTTAGCACAACTTGTGAGCAGAAATATCTTAACTGTTCTGTTGTTGCCTTATATAATTCCATGAATAATAGTATTTGTTTGCCAGAATTTCCACGTAAATGAATAGATAACGATACGGTTCAAAGGGAAAGATTAATCCAGGTCAAAATAAACTAAAACGGATAAGCGCTTATTAGCTTTATAGTAGCCAAAGCTGAGCTCAATCAACGCCTTAACCGTTAGCTTTTGCTCTGGTCAACTTGGAGAAGAACTGAAAGCAAAATTCATCTCGTTTGTTTGTTCATTAGGTTTTTCTTCACTCACCTTGAAATGTTGGTCCCTGTACTGACTGATTTCAATATATGAATCGCTAGTCAAAGCGCTTAACTTCACAGACATTGTGGAAAAATCGTGACAAATCGCACTGCTGCTTTTCAAAGCTCAAAAAAGCTACCGGAACTTCCGGTTTACGCGTGCATCTGTTAAATGGCTCCGGCACAAGTGGGTTCGAGCAGCGACCTCTGTTGGTAACAGACAAAAATTAACCTAATTTGACTGCTCTTCCTTGAACCGGTTGCCCGGAAATTATTCCACATATCAATGCATTAAGAAATGTATTCAAAGACTGGAATTTTGCAAAGATCATCCTGACAAAAAAAAAAGGTAATTTAATTTTGAAATGTCATACAAAATGTAACCCTAAGGGAGTATTATAACTTATACATTTTTATTGATACTAACAGACTCTTTGGAATTTTAATGTAAAGAATACTAATAAGTAAATTATTTCATATAATCTTGAAAAATTTCATATTTACAGACATTTTATAATCATTACCTGTTTTAGGTTCTCGATAAAGATATTTGGCTATATTTATCTACTATATATAAAAGGCAGACTAAAAGTAAGCCATAAACTCATGCTAATGCTATAGAAATGTTTTTTTTTTTTTTTTTTTTATGTTTGTATTGTAAAAAACAAAACAAAAATCCCCCTGGATGTGTTCCATGTTTTTGGATTTGTTAAAAAAAAAAAAAAAAAGATTTATTCCAGAAAAAAATCAAATGTGTAAAATTATTCATAGGAGTACAGATTAAATTTTAAGCGCTTAACTGGCAGTAGCTTTTGCCAAGTAATTTCAAATTCAGAAAAAAAAAATTCACCCACTGCA
The DNA here is from genome assembly GCF_000732505.1 of Cyprinodon variegatus. Classification (NCBI taxonomy): domain Eukaryota; kingdom Metazoa; phylum Chordata; class Actinopteri; order Cyprinodontiformes; family Cyprinodontidae; genus Cyprinodon; species Cyprinodon variegatus. Next base: position 15,847 of record NW_015151088.1, on the reverse strand, counting down.
TTAAGGCCATCTATATGACCAGTCTTGCAGCTAGTTAGTGAGTTACAATAAAAGGAGTGTGCATGACTGTTACAGTAAAAATGGCATGCTGCAGCACCTCAATCATAAATGATCATTTTCCTATAAATGTTGCAATTTTAAGAAATACATTTTTCTAATTTAAATCTTTATTTTATAAGATAAACATATGAATGCAAACATAAAATATGTTATGTCAAAATTTAAAAGGCTTAATTTCCCCCCCAATATTTGATACACTTTATAATACTTTATAGGATTTTCCGTTGGTCTCTGGTGTTACAGAGTTGTGCCAGGACTGACGAGAGCATTTCAAAGTATTCGTTCTTTTTTTAATTGCTGGTGTTGTATAAACACTTCTAATTACAAATCAGGAGTGTTTTGCCTCCTTCTATTACATCTTAAACCCGAGGCAGCTTAGACAAAAGAAATCACCATAAACACTTAAAAGGGAACAATGAGGTAATCATTTTATTGTAGTACAGACAAAGAAAAATGTATTATTTACTGTTTAATGTAAAATATTCATGAAGTAAGACTGTAGAAATGTAAAGAAACCTGCTTTGAAGTCAGAAATTAAAGATAAAGTGGTGGGATGTGATGTCATTGTTCACCTTTTGAAAGAAAAAATCTTTGCTGCTGAATATTTTTCATCTAATCACTTTGCAGGAATGTGCCATCATTTGTTCATCCTTCACAAAATAAGTTCATTAGCCCCTATTAAAAACAAAAAAAAAAACAAAACCAACAAATCAGTAAAAGAAGAATAGAAGCTCTCATTGGGATTACATTCATTCCCCTGATCTTGCTCCTTCTTCATATGTCAGGTGGTCTCTATTTATTACAGCAGCAGTTCCTGGATCCTGAAAGACAAAATAAAATATTTAGACTTTGGGTTACGATCAGACTGTGCATCTATGGAAAAAATCAATTTACATGTTTATACAGTTACATTTATTTTGATTTTCTACTTTTCATTTTTAGATGTATAAATATTTAAAGTAACAATATTTTTTTTTAGATTTGATTTTTTCAACACTACTCTTATTCATTCGGCTAAGACGCATCACCATGTAGCAGCATGAATCTGTTAGCAATGAGAAAATGTCAGATAAAACATACTTGGACAGAAACTTCCTTAAAGCAGTCGTCCTGTCCATTGTTTTCCGCATCAAAGGTCCGATCTCCTTTCGATGCTCAGCAGCTCCACTTCGAAAATGAGCGTTGCACCTCCGGGGATCTTCGGAGGAGCTCCCCGGTCTCCGTAGCCAAGCTCGGCGGGGATAACCAGCTTCCTCTTCTCGCCTTCGCACATGCCGAGCAGACCCTGATCCCAGCCTTTGATTACCTGGCCGGTGCCCAGGGTGAAGGTGAAGGGCCTGTCCCGGGAGATGCTGCTATCAAACTCCGTGCCATCTTCCAGCTTCCCGGTGTAGTGCATGTTTAGCACGTCTCCCTTGCGGGACTTGATGGGACAGTTGTCCACTCGCTTTTTGATCCCTATCTGCAGCTTCTTCTTGTCTGCTCCGCTCACCGCCGCAGGGCTTAGAGACAGAGCAGCCACTACAACCAACAGCAAGAACCGCGTCATATTACCGTGTGAGGACGCCGACAGAGTACCAAAAGAAAAAAAAATCTGTATGTTTTTAAGTGAAAAGAAAAGCTGCCAAAGCGATTCTGGAAAGCGGAAGTATGAATGGAACGACCGGATGTCGGTCTTCTTGGGGTGTTACCAGACAAACATTCCGGAGGAAACTGACCCGTTCAAATAAGATAGAACAACAATAGTTTATATATATATATATATATATTTAAGTGTTATTATCAAAAATTATATACAAATATTTATTTAGATAAATTAAAGACACAAGAAGAAATTGTAAAATATACCGATCTGCTGTTTTAGCCATGAATGTTTTTTGCACTCTGGAGTCAGTTAAAACTGCACAGTGTCATCTCAACAAATAAAAGCAGCAGTTATTAGATTCAGAAATGTAAACTCATAATGTGCAATATGTTTTCATGATGCAAGGAGTTGCAGATTAAGAGTTTTTGTGTTCATTTTCATGATAACTTCCAATACAAAAAAAAAAATCCCTGGAATTAGAACAGCTCTTACATTTAATTTATTTCGGTACAAAGGTATCAGTCAGGAGAAAGTTACAGAAAGAAAAAAAAATCCCCATAGTATTCTCCATAAAGACAATTGTGTTTTATATTCTTAAAATTTTTAGACTTGCAGTAAAGATCTTTATACATAAGCCTTTTATAACATGCCTTTCATAAAGTCTTTATTTGCCATCTAGAAGAATATATTAATGGTGTCATTAATTTTTGGACAACAAATTATAAAGAGATTGTCAAACATATTTATTGTGCAGGAATAAGGCCTTAGCTCTGTTACACTGGTAGCCAAGTAATCGACATTTCGTTGTCAAGATTCACCTTGTGTTTTTTTGTGCAATGACAATAAAGGAATTCTAAGTCTAAACCATGAAACATGGTAGTGGCAGGATTGTTGTGGATAAGTTGAGAGATAGCAGAAGTTACACGACCAAAATGCACTTTTAAAGTGTTACTTTAACACTGCAAAATTTACTGTGTGCCATTGTACACAGACTGTTACAATTTTGTTTTTAATTTTAGAGCATACTTGTTTACATGTTGAATAACGCAAGTAATAACGCATTCACCTTGCATTGAATGTGGGAGGAGTTTTGAAAATATTTATTATGTTTTTATTTTTTATTTTTTAAGCGAAATAACCCTCGTGTTTTAGTAGCTAGTTTTCGGATGCGAGTATCCCAGTCAGCCAGCAGGGGGCTGTAATGTAACAATTAAAAGAAGAAGAGACTTCCCTTGTTTTATTACCAAACATCCTGTAAATATAACGTTGCCCGTCCAAGCTGAAGTACGTAAAATGTCTAAATATAACGAATTAAAACATTGATATAATTGTTGCATATGTATATGACACATAGTCAGTAAATAAATATATGTATCTCCCCAATCTAAACAGGTGTTACTGCGATCAACTCCAGTATCCCACCATTCTCCCAAGACTGTTTCTTATACTATTAATGTCCTCCTGCTGTTGGGTAAATATCATATCCACTGTGCTAAATGGAAAAAATCTAAACCTTCCTTTCACTGGTTTATAAATGACTTTAAAACATATTTTTCTTCTCTTAAAAATATTTTTTTTTAAAGACAAAAATGCCAAAAAAAATTGAGACTTGCTTTCTCCAAACATCTGCTATTCTAAGTGCATTCACCTTTTTGTTTTTTATTTTTTCTATGGCTCTGTCTATGTTTGATTTAAATGTTTGCTGAGATAAATCCTCTGTCAGTTGTCTTACATTTTTGTTTTTCTTTTATCGTAATTGACCTTTATCTGTTCATGTACAACTTTGCTATCTTCTCTGAGAGTATTTTTTCATGTAAATGTTTATGACTTAAATAAATAAAAAAAACTCCAGTATCCCAGTCAGCCAGCAGGGGGCAGTAATGTAACAATGAAAAGAGGCTTCAGTGAGATCTAAAAGAAGAAGAAGAGACTTCCCTTGTTTTGTTACCAAACATCCGTCGCCCCTTTAAATGTCATTTGACTGTAAATACAACATTGCCCGTTCAAGCTAAAGTAAGTAAAATGTCTAAATGTAATGAATCAAAACATTTATATAATTACCACCTAGTCGGTAAATAAAAATATGTATCTCCCCGATTTAAACAGGTTTCACTGCAGCGTTAAAAGAAGAGGACGAATCAGCCAAGTAGACAAAATGCTCTCTCGCATGTTAGTGTATCTTATCAACAACCTTCAGGTCATTGAAAAGTTAGCGGAGTCTCGTCCCATCCGCAGGGCAGCCCAGATAACAGCCTACGCCCTCACCAAAGCTCAGATTATCGGCCGGGACACATCGGATCGAGTCATGAGGTCCCAGACCTTGCGGCAGGTCCGACAGGAAGCCGGTAGAGTCCCCGATGACTTGGAGGAGGTGAGCAACCGCCTACGGAGGGTCCGAGAGACCTTCGTCAAGGAGGTGAAGGACGGCTGGAAGGAGGGATCCACGCGGATCAAGAAACGATGATGTTGAAATGACTGTTGGCAGTTGACGATCAGAGTTTGGTCTGTGGGAGGAAAAGATCAATGAACAGCAGAAATCCACATAATCAGCTGTCAAACGGGAGTATTTTTGCACCTACTGTTTTCATTTGAAGATAAGCTTCACTTTTTGAAAACAAATGAAAAGTGTTTATTTGTATTAAAATGAAAGGAAGCAGATATAAATGAATGCTGGAATATAAAGTTAAGTGTGTCTTTATCACATTTTATTGACACTATAATTTTAAACAATCAATTACCATATTGGATAATTCCTACAGAATGTGTTTGTATCTTCTAAAGCCGCACACATATGTATTTTTTTCCCTATTTGCTCTCCCACTGTGCAAATAAGAAATTGATATTCTGCCTTAGCGCCTCTTTACCACTGCACATGTAAAACATATACTACTGGAATCATATTTAGATGTGTAAAGTAATATCTGTATGTATATAGTATGAATTAATTAGAAATGTTTGAATAAATAATCTGATCTACAAACTTCTATTTGCCATCTACCCTCATCTATGGTCTTGAGCTTTTGGTCATGACTGAAAGAACAAGATCCTTGATGCGAGCGGCTGAAATTAGTTTTCTCCGTAGTTTCTCTGGGCTCTCCCTTAGATTTCAGGTGAGGAGCTCAGTCATCCGGGAAGGACTCAGAGTAGAGCCGCTGCTCCACATCGAGAGTAGCCAGTTGAGGTGGCTCGGGTGTCTGACTAGGATGCCTCCCTGGTGAGGTGTGCCAGGACACGCTGGGGGGACTATGTTTCTCGGCTGGCCTGGGAGTGCCTTGGGGTTTCCCCCGGAGGAGCTGGCCCAAGTGGCTGGGGAGAGGGAGCCTCCCTAATGAAGCTGCTACCCCCGTGACCCGACCCCGGATAAGCGGAAGAAGATGGATGGACAGATGGATGAATAAACTTCTATTTCTGGTGCTGGGCACAGGGAGACAATTTGAATTATAGTGGATTAACAATCATTTTGTAAGATTTGACCATATCTGCAGATTTTGTGTTAAACTAAAGCAGTGAGTGGAAGTACAAAGCAGCTCAGAAAAGCTGTTAAATACTAAATAATACAGATAAAAGCTGGAGAACCATTACATTTTATTTGTTCCACATCCAGGTTTGGGTCGGCAAAAAATAATGGACAACAGGGCATCAGAAATATAGATAACTATTCAGTTTATATCTCACCAGGTGTCTTAATACACTTTCTGAAAAAATTGATATTTTTACATAAACGTACTCTTAGTTAAGCCCAATCATAAAGAGACTTAACATTTATAAGATTAATTTCAATGTCACCCTAAATACATAAAACAATGGATTAAATTAAAGTTCATTTTATTCACAGGGAATTTATAATATATTTAAATAGATTTGAGGTTTTATAACCAGGAAAGCCAGCTGATGGCATCAAGGTTTTGGTTTGGAAAAGTTTTTATTCTTCAAAATTTTGGAATTATTTTATTTGTTCATATACCTTCTTATTTGATTTAGTATTTAGATACCACCATTTGAACAGCCTCCAATGCTGTTTACAACTTAAATGCTGTGAATACAAGCTCTAAAAGTATTAAACCACTTCTAAAGGAATTCTGTTCAGTTCAATCTATATCATCCTGTTGGAATTTTGATTTAGAAAAAAAAACAGTATGTTTATGGTCTCTCTACCAACACAGTGAGCAGAAGATGAAAATGTATCTGTTTTCTGTGCATAAAACTTTTTAAGAATAAGGATTTTGAAAGTTATTTTATATAATTCAAGGCAAAAACTTAATTTTACTTTTGTACTTCAGTACAATGAAGAAGCTGTACCTTTTACTTTTACTTACATAAGTAAAGAAGTTTGATCTGTACTTTTACTTTTATCAGTCCTTTTGTACCTTTACTTAGGTAATGAATGTGAGTACTTTGGACACTTATGCTGATAAGCTAGCCCCTCCACTAGACACAATATCTGATAACTTACTGCATAACCTGGCTGCATCCTTCACTGACTTTTTTTTTTCCTCACACCATACCTTTCCTTTTTAGCAGACTGGCTGATTATCCCACTCATCTTTCTCTTTTTTCTCTCACTTTTAAAGTGGCTGCTCATATCTCCCTCAGTCTCAGTTGCTGTACCATCTGCAAGGGCAGCCTCCTGGGTAGCTGAATCTAATGGGGTATAAGAATAAAACCTCAACATTCTGTCTAATGGCTGGCTGGACTAGCCTTTAACCAACAATACACTCTATGGTAACTTCCTCATACTTCAATTTGTGAGTGTTGAATAACGAATTTCTAAAAAGATACAAAATGTAAAATTATGATATTATTGAAGCTTGTGCTAATACAAAAAAAAAAAAAAATAGTATACAAGTCTAATAGATTATGAAAGAACTCAAGGAGGGGAATAAAAGAAACAAAAAAATCTAAAAATTCTTACCTATATCATGACTATATAAATGTTGGAGATGGAACTGTGGTTGTTTCAAAAAGCTAAAACCCTGTTTAAAGAACTAAAATGGTAGAGAAAAGAAGGTTGACATAAAAAAAAAATCACCCACAGTTCATTTTGCTTACACGTTTATTTCATTTGAACAAGCAAAGACATTCAACAGCTTATGAGGTAATACTTATGCAGACACACTGGCCTGGCAACTAAATATTAGTCGAGCATTTTATCATTTCACAAAGAAATAAATCTCTATCAAAAGGAAGAGAATGCAATAGTGTCTGACAGTATGAGTCAGTACATATACACTGATATGGCACCTGAACTTCATAAAAAAATAAATCTTTGATTGTAGGAAAATACACATCTAATCAGTATGAGGTGATGGAAAAGTGCAGCACATCTGATGAGGGAGGGGTTTGTAGAGCGAGTTGTTTTGGTCAGAAGAAGTGAGAAACAGATGACTAAAGGACTTTTAAAATGCATTAAAATTGTTGCAGTATTGAAGTAAATGTTTCTTGAGGTAAATATGGAGGCAACCCTTTTTAAGTGGTTTATGTAAACTTTTAAGTAAGCCTTTTGTAAAGCAAGTTTGGAAGAGGAAAAAGTGCTCTGTAAATGTAACAGGTGGCAGCATACACACTGATATGGCAGCCCACCCTCGGTAAACAAAGAAACACCAAACACCTTCCAGCTTATTCTCACATGTAGTAATTTTTCGCTTGCTGACTCAAATCTCTGCCAAACAAAATGTGCTCTATTCCATTTAACAATTGCACCATTTAAATCCAAATTCTGCTCAAGCTTTGTTTTTTTCTAGATGGCAAACCAACACAGAAATGATATGAGGCCAACAATGGTATTGTGTTTTCACAAAGGAGGGGATACACACTACCCTAGATGGTAGTGATTAAACAGGGCAGCAATTGAAATCAGTTGGCTATAAAATCAGTTTTTGATATGTGAAATTGGGGGGAAAAGGTGGTTACTGGTTGATTGATATTTGTGAGAAATAGATAATTTTGTGGTAGCAAGAGGCAATGCAAACATGACAGCCTAGGGAAAGACTGTAGTCACTGCTTTACATCCAGACGTTGGTCAGCATGAGGCTGAGTAAAGCCAATAGCAGCAGCAATGCTGAGGAAACCACTGTAAGGAAAATCAGAAAATATTAAAGCCTTTGTATTACACAGTCAACAAATAGCAGATCTGTCACTTCATTAACTGTGCTACTTATACAAAAGCCACATTCCAACAAAGTTTGGGAGGAAAAAAAAGTAAAAAAAACAAACCACTGGACTTTGTTTTCCAAGTTTGAAGATGTTTTGTTTCCCACCCAGGAAGCTTTCTCAATTCAAAATGTCTGGAGTAGGGTTTGAGTTCCAGACTCATACGTAGAGTTGCGCAAACAAAAGCCATCTTATGTTTTAGAAAACATGCAAATTGACCCGAAACAACAGGTCCACCCCTGAGTAATGGGTATTTTTTTAAGGTCGTTGTTGGCCTGCAAGACCAGATACTGGAAAGGGATTCATTAGGGTAATTGTTGGCCTGGCTGACCAGGCGAGATATTTTGGTCCCCTGCAGCTGTTTAAGGTTGTTTTTTCTCTCTTAACATAAATGGCTTCCTTCACGCCCCTTTCAAACCACCGGTCTTCTTTATCCAAAATGTAAACAAACTTGGAAAACAAAGTCCATTGGTTTGTTTTTTTACCTTTTTTTTTTTTTTACTTTGTTGAAATAACTATTTCCTGGATGACTGAGAATCTTCACCAGCACAATAACCTCATATTTATGTGTCACCACATGTTTATTTGGCTTAATATAATGCATAAACCCCCTTACCAGCATCTCTGAAGTTAATATGTGCCTTATGTCTTTTATTACATCTAACCTGTAATATTTTAGTTAAGGATGCTCATCTTCCAAATTTTATTCTCAGTATATGATAAGTTTGTATCTCTAAGGAGTCAACTCTCCATTGCAAACTCCACTCCAAATATAGCTTATGAGGATTAATTGCATTAAAGTTAGTCACTCAAAGCAGTTGCTAAGGTGTGGATTGAAAGGGATTCTATGAAATCAACTTAAAATCTCTGTTTTTGACTGCAATCAATTTAATGTTTATTTCTGAACACATTATATTGAATCTTTTTGTAGTGTCATAAGCTTTATTTTGTAATGGTGAAGTAAGCATAATCTAATTTAAATACAATTATGATCTTTATCTAAAGCCAATTTATACAGACAGATACTTTTCAAATTATATATATTAAAAAAAAAGTTAATCTCTCAGATTATAAAATATTTCTTTCGGAAAGCCAAATAATTTTACCTGCACTTGAAGAGTTGCACTCCATGTCAACCAGGGAGTTCAGGTAGCCATTACCCAGCCATTCCTGGTAGGTCTTTTTGTCACCAACACCCACAATGCGAACAGTGGAGTCTTTGAAAATGAGGTCTGTGCCTTGGTACTCCTTAGAATCAAACATCTTGAAAACGGTACCTGTGTCACTGCTGAAGTAGGTCTGCAGAAAATGAAGACATTTTATAAAAACTGGAGAAAAGGCAGCATGACTGCCAAAGTTAAGTTTCTTATTAGAATCTGTCTTTGGACACACATTTTTCCATCAGTGATGTGACTGACATATGCTGATGTCAAATAACATTTTTAAAGAAGCAATTAGCCATTTGAAATGTATTATTTTCTATCGTAAATCTTTAGCATTGTACTAAACTTAAATAACATTTTGACCTTCTTCCTTCAGATTATTATTTATTTATATTATTTTACCCTATTTGCATTCAGAGGTGTCAAGTAACAAATTACAAATACCTTGTTACCTTAATTTTGGCTATCTGTACTTTACTAGAGCAATTATGTAATAGACTACTTTTTACTTCTATTCCTTACATTTATTTTGCAATTTTCTCTACTTTCTACTCCGTAAATTTTAGAAATAGACTTTTCAGTTTTGTTTTATTTAAGCTCATTTTCATTATGTCCTGTTGGTACTTAACGAAAATAAAACCATAAAAATGATTTGTTTCATTCAAACAATCAATTTCTTTGTTGTTGGACTTGGTACTGCACCAACTTGTCGTCCACTACATACCAAAATAAATAGTTTTTAAAGATTATGTAATGTTAAATTTGACACTGTTGCAATTAGAAACCAAAATTAAGTATAAGTAGGAATTACAGAAAAAAATTCATTTCATAGGCTAGTGTCGTAAAACATCTGTCCTTACCATTTTTTTCCCGCATTACTTATACTTTTATACTTTAAGAAGTTTTAAAAATTGTACTTTTACACTTTTACCTGAGTAAAAAGCTGAAGTTGATAGTCTAACTTCTACAAAAGTGTTTTTTAACCAGTAGGATTTCAACTTCTACTTGAGTAATAAACGTTAACACTTTTGACACCTCTGTTTACTTTTATACATGCAATGTTGGAACTTTCTTACCTGTGCACGCTCCAGGAGCCCATAGATGGCATGGATGTTGGTGTTTGGTCGCACCATTACAGCATGAGAGGGAACTCTGGCCAGGTTACACAGCTTGTAATTTGTGACCTCAGCTTTAGCTCCATTGGAACAGAGCAGCTGGAAGTCTTTGGACAAAAGATCTATAGCCCAATTTTCCTTTGAATTCCCTAAAAAAAAAAAACAGCAGCCAGGCAAGTTAATTTCTGAATCCGTTAGACCTGTTTTAAGATGTCTTTAAAGAACTTCTCGTACCATCTGTGTTTTGGAAAACAGTGGAATGTTTGACAAAAGCCACGTCTCCATCCCCACTAGCGAGACACCTAAATGAGTAAATGAAAAAAAAAAAAAGATCTCTTAAGCATCCACATTTGATATTGAAGCAAAGTCTCCATGTCAGTTTTTCTTAAATATAAAGTTCCACAACTAGAATGAGAGCAAAGTCATTCTAAAAATCAGTGAGTAACCATGTAGTTTGTATGAAATATTCTTTACTTTTGTTTATTTCTAAATTTACGTCCAATTCAATAAATGCTGAGACCTGTAGATACTGAATCATTGGGATAACAAAGGTCAGACTGAAGAAGAAAATCTGGTGATAAAGTCCCAGGAGAACATTCAATAATTTGATTTGTTTCAAAAGGTCTAATTTATACTTACTCTCTAAAACTCTCTCTTCTTTCTCATCTTGAAATCTACCATATTTCTTTAACTTTTAGTTATTTTAATAAAATTATTTTTCAACAAAAGAAAACATATTTTTGCTCCTGGAAAAATAATGCTCCTACACAAAATGATGACTCTCAATTACGCACTTGTATGCATAATCAACACGTTTACATTACATTGCTTACAAATTCAATTTAAAGTAATAACAGAAAACTGCTACTGTGGTTCAACATATTTAGTCAAGTTAAGGTGAGAGCTTTCTGGTGCAAGGCAGGTGCAAAGTACTAATCCTAAATTATAATAATAACACTATTTAACCCATCAGCCAAAAATGGAGAGAATGGCACAAATGTGATCCTTTAAAGACAACTAACAACTACATTTCTCCACTGTGAGATCAATAAAATCAATAAATCCATTGTTAAATCAACTAAAGGGACCCACAGCTCAGGTGGGAGCCTTCATTAGAAGAAGGAAAGAAAGCTAATGTTTAAAAGAATCAAACATGAATTGTTCTGCTCAGGTAAGAACACACACACACACAAAAAAAAAAATAGAATGGTGGCATGATCATTGTGTGTGAATGACTTTCTCCAGAAGAAACAGCAAAACTGGTCAGGATTTATGGGAACTTTAATCTTAATATAGGGCATCACTGAGACTTTAAAATGGGGCAAAGGTTCATCCTACAGAAGGTCCACTTTAAACATGTTGTCAGAGCTACAAGAAGAGGCTTTATTTCTTGTGTTTAGCTGCACCAGTAAGTGCCATAAAGGTTGATTGACAGATGGTTGTATGTTATTGACACTGTGGGACTAAATACACTTTTCACTTTTTATTCATGAAATCCTTTTAATGCTCCCTCGTTCTTCCACTGACAAAAATCTTTTGGCAAACATTGTGTTAAAAGCTTATTGAACAATGCCACTGTTTTAACAATTTTACATTCTTTAAAATTACAGCTTATATTTGTTTTTTTGTATGATATTGAGCACAATATAACTTTTAAAAACAGCTACAAAATTAGAAAAACTACAGAAAAGCATGCCATTCTGAAGAGGCAAAACAAAAGGAGATTATATTCAGTACCTGAATGCTCCATCATATCCATCATACAGATCTATTCCTTTTTCACATTTCTTCTGTCCAGAGCTGTCTCCCACACACAGACCACACAGGTTACTGGGGAATCCATCCTGATTGGCACCGGGAACACAACTCTCTTGGAAGAATTCGCCCACAGCTAAGCATCACAGGAGTCATAAAATACAAAGTCATGTTAAGCAGGACACCTCTGGATAATATACACCAGAGATTTTTCATTTAATCCGTGTACTCTAATCCATCTACTCCTTATTGGACTAATTAGTTTCATTTATTTTTTATTGCTTTATTTGGGTCCTTCCCCATCCCCTAATATTTTACATATTTATATTGCACACTATGTATTGTATTGGGGAGGCAACCAAAGTAACATGCTAAGTATTTGCTAAGGAATGCACAGAGGATGAATGTAGAACATGTCAGTTTTTGCTAAAAGATAGGGATCGTTAGCCCAAGGTTGGGTTAATAAGCCTGAAGGCTAGCCTAGTAAACTAGCCCCACCTGCCAGTGGCCAAAATCATTTTTGCCTGCGAGTTTGTTCTAGCCTCGATCAATGCCCCAGGCTCTAGAACTGGAGGGACAATCACAACGCAGAGATGTGTTTTGAATTTTGGATGCAAAGCAGGCGGGGTCTTGAGGGCATGACTACAGAGTTGCGCAACGCTGGAGAAAGCACAACAAGGAAGATGGCAACAACTATTGAACAGTGGCATGCACTTCGGCAGCAGCAGCTTTCAATAGAGCGCTCCATTGAAAGTTAAAAGTTCTATTTTCTGTTGCTGTTGTTCAATAAAAGTATGTTTTAAGATCATTTGAGGCAAGAATATTATACTTTAAAGCGTCACTATATGGTCCATTTACCGATTTAATGCGTAATTTAAAAAAAAACACTTTTTTGTTCAGAGGACCGCGGCAACCAGCAAACTTCCAAGGCTAACAGCAGCCAGGGCTAACCGCAGCCCGTCTGCAGCGGGCCTCTCTCGGCATAGTCTTGTGTGAAGGACCGCTGGCTCTGACGGCAGATTTTGACTCAGCTTTGGAATCAGTTTTGGAAGGTTTAGACTTTGGGTTTTTGTTGAAACGTGAGCGGGAATAGGCCCTACGCTCATTTGCTTTTAAGAAGGACGTATTCGCCGTTCTACCGACAGGCTGTTTGTTAACATTCCCCCACCAGCTTTCTACATCACAGTCAGTTAAGCTCATTGGTCAGAGCGTTTGCCAATAGGCACAGACATGGTTTGAAAAACAAGGGGTTGTTCTCATCAACTATCTTCCGATGTCTCATTCATCAGGGCCAGACTAAATTACACATTTACTGTAATCTCACATTTAGTTTGGTTCAACAGGCTACCTGAAGGCATGACTCTCAGAGTCCCGTCTTTACATCACAGCACTGAATCTTTACATTTGATCTTAAAATCTTTGTATTTGATCACTGCTGCACTTTAAGGAATGGAAATGTCATGAGAGCTGTACAAAATGAAATTTCATTTTGAATACACTGAGTGTGTACAAAATGGCAATAAAATTAGTCTAAGTGGGTTCAAGGTTCTACAGACCTCTCCAGAGCTCAGCATATTCCCTCACTACACATCAAATCTGCATTGGAGGCACATCTTCAGCACTTTCCTGTGATCTTTTATTGTTCAGTCATCTCCTACAGTCATCTGTCAGTCCTGTAATTATTCTCTCTGCTCTGACTAATTTCATACTTTGGTCAGATCTCTCCATTCTCTGCATGATTCGCCCTTCTTTGACCTCACCTTACATTGGATTTTGTTATGCAGAGCTATTTTTTTTTTTTTTTTTTTTTGTAAATTTTAAACTTAACAAGTTATTATCATATTTTTGGAACCACCACACAGGGTTTAACATTGTAATGTTTTGATTCACAAACTTCTTCTAAAGGTGGTCAAGTGCTCCGGCAGGGTATAATTTCTTAAGACATTGCTTTTGTTTTGAATATTTCTTTTCTGTTGTCAGCAAGACAGAGTACATGTCATTTCCTATCATTCTTGGCTCCCACACACTCAAACCAACCTTGGGGTATCAGACAGTTTTTGGGGCTAATAAGTCCTTTCTCCATCAGGGTAGATACAGGAATATTCCAGCCAGCAGTGCGACCATAGCCAGTGTGACAGGAGCGACGGCCACGCAAGCTGTCAATATTAGGGATGTCATAACTGCTTTTTTTTACCACTGCAACAGCATAGTACGTGGAACCATCATGGTCATCTACAAAAGAGAAAATCAGGAATTTAAGAGTTTTCAAACACAATAACATGATTCTAAAAAACATGATCATATTTGTTCTTTTCAGACTGTGTACCTGTGTAGCTCTCGGCTGCAGCAGGAACCAGACCATAGTCTTTGCCTGCTGTGTAAATGTACCCTCCATCCAAGGTTATGGCATCAGCGTCATTGTTCTACACAATGAAAGTGAAATTGAGATTATGTTAAACATTTTCCTGTCAATATAATAAGCTAAATCTTTAATTGTAAATCTGTTACTTTGATCTTGGCCATGCAGTCAGTCAGAGAGTCTCCGTAAATACATTGGATGCTGGGGGTCAGACCTTTGTCAGCAAAGGCTTTACCCATATCACCACATTTCTGCTGCTCAGCGCTCGACAAAACACACCATCGAATCGAAGAAGGAATGTCTGAGTAGAAAAACACATAAAAGTGATAGGTTGTTATTTTTTCTCCTCACATTTGCTGCTGTTCTGTTTTGTTTATTTTTATGGATAATAAATTCTTTTTAACTTTCTTGAAACAAATGTTTAAATTAATAAAATCCAATCTCTTAATACTCTGTGCTTTTCAGATTTTTTACATCTTCACATGTTTATTGCCTTACCTGCAGGTGTGCAATCCGTGGCTTTCATGACGTTGTAATAGTTGGTGCCCATCCACCTTATTGGGTCGTCTGACTCTACCCCCTCAAACTTGGTCGTTGATTCAGAGAAAAGAACAGTTCCTCCACCATAATCCGCAGAAGAGAACATGTTGAAGCCTGACTTTGCCTAAAAAAGAAAGGCTACTGTTCAAATACGCACCATTAATAAAGCCTCACAGGAGGGATATATTGACCCCCATGCTTGAATTCTATGAATAATATTTTGGTGTTAAGACTCATTGATATGTGTTTGCAAGATCAAGGTTAACTACCTTTCAGGTAGAACACAGAAGCCCAGCTTTCTAAAAAATTAAAGGGAAGTCCCCCAAGGCTCTACACTAATGATGAGCTTCAAATTTTCTTTAAGCTGTTTCAGGTATCTTCGTGAGAATCAATATTTTTTATAATGAATTCATGTTTTCAGGGACTGATCCTCAATTTCAGATTACATTTGCATTTCTGCACTATAGTAATGTTGTGAGAGAGTATCAAAAAATATATATTTGATTATGTTCCTGGGTGATTGTCTGTCAGAGCTCTCGCTAAACATTGAGTAGCAAAGATGAAGGTTTATTTACTTATTAATTAAGACAATTCTTAGTGAAGCTACATTTTCTTCTACATTATATATTTCAGTAGACATTAATACACATGCAGTAGTCATTAATCAAAGGTGTGCCACTTGCACCTCATTATGTGGTTTAGATTAGCTGTGTAATACGGAACACAGTATTGTAGTCTAGTCTTTTGCTCCTGCTGCTTTATATACGGCTCAGCCCAGCTATCGGGGCGAGATCATTGACAACATTTGTTTGAATTTGAGTTTTAGTTGGAGATCATGGCTGATTTCCATAGTTCATGTTCTCGTTCTTAGAGGCCAGTGGTTAGAGAGGGTTTTTAGTCTTGTCTTAGTGTTTACTGATCATATCCTGGCTTTCATCCACTGAGCGTGCCCTGTTCCTATGTTGGCTCAGTGGAGGGAGCTAGTTTAAAGTTCCGTAGTTTTTCTGGTATTGTGTCTTGTTCTGGCTTTCAACTACTGGGCCTGCCTTTTTCTATCTGAGCGTTTCTGCTTGTACTCTCTGTTGGACTCATTGAACCCTGAACTTGCATGAACGCTTTG
>NW_015151087.1:489253-506101 GCF_000732505.1 Cyprinodon variegatus | reverse complement strand
TAAGCAGGTCTGATCTCAAAAAAAAGAAGAAAAAAAATCTCAAGAGAGACTAAAAAAATTGCCTTAAAAATATTCTGGCTGTAAGCCTTTCTGAATTATATATGGGTGACTACTGCTCCTACATTTGCTTCAGAGCATCTCACACACTAACTGAGCTACCTGCGAAGGAAAAAAAACATTTTCCTTCAACAACTACTTTTAGTAATTTGCCCGCGTGTCTAAATCGTACACTCACACAGAGGTGCATGTTGGGAGAAAGAGTCAACTGCAAGGCCTGAACAAAATTACCATCATTATCCATAACCATAAACAAGCCTGATGATGATGATGATGGTTTTAAAAATAATAATAGCAATCCAGCCTGAGTGCTTTTTCACATAACAGTGACAACATTAGTCACACCGGCAGCAGAGAAATGAAAGGCTCGCTGCCTTGAGAGCTCGCCTTTGTTGCCGCTGCTGATGGGGCAAATTGGCAGGCAGAGCCGGCAGATGCGGGTCCTTAAAGACGGATGTAAAAATAGTGGGCTGTCGATTTGCCCGCTGCGCTGGCGAGGATCCAAGGCAAACAACATAACAGGAGTTGAGGAATAACAGGAAAAGGGAGAAGCCACGGTGAAAGTATGCCCGAGTTCCTGTCACTTAGCGCAGGTCACACCTAATGTCACCTTCCTCTGGCTGCACCGCCGGGACGAAACAATGTCTTTGCCATATGCTCTGATTTCGTAGCTCGAGATTTATTTAAATGAAAATTTGCTGGTGGCCTGGTTACCCAAAAGTAACGATGAGCCCCTCTGCTGCCACCACACCGAGTCACACACAACTGGAGGTTCTCACTGCTGCCCAGACCTGTGACAGCTGCTGCATTCTTGCCATATCAGTGTGTGTGTGTTGTTGGCTGGGCCCTGCGCTCATGTCCCCCCCTCATTAGCAGGCGGTGGGGTGTTGACATCCTGAGCGACTGCCTCTTCAAATACACACTTCCTCCTCAATCCGGCAACTTCTCCTGAATGCAGGAAACTGCCCAGAGACAAATGACTGAATGAAGTTTTTTTTTTTTTTTTTTTTTTTTTTTTTTTGCATGCATATGATCCTAGAAAAGTTCTGACAAAACCTGCAATAAAAGCTGTTTCAGATGCTGCTCCCCGTTTATTTACGCTCTCACATGTCCAGCTGCTCCACTGCTTTATCAAACCTGCATGCATTTCTGAATCCCACTTTATTGATTGTTTTGGAAAAGTAGAGAAACACCAATCAGGCTGTCCTGGGTGATACCGATTTCCTGTCTCTGCTGCTGATTCCGATTTTGACCAATTCTAGTTTTTTGTTAGTTTGCAAAAAATAAGCAAACCTGAAGAATGTGCTGCAGGTTCTTGCAGGCAGTTGTTTTTGGATCTAAAATAAATAGCAGAATTACCAGATTAATTCTATTTATGCATCAAAGAATCTGACCCTGAATTTTAGCTGATTATAACTAACCTTAGGGAAGCTGTAAGCTCGGTGATGCATTTATTAACTAAAAAAGTTGTGAGTTTTATTTTCAATGTTAATGATTAGAATGATTTTTGGTTATTTGCTTGATCAGCTGACTGTCGCATCTTTAGATAAAAAAACATCTTGCATTAAAATAAAAACATGCCACTCTTAGAGACATGGTGCTGCACGAAGCAGAGACGTCGTCTCTGACTCTCCTGAATTCATCTCTGCATCTCCTCCACATCATTCAGGCATTCGCCTCCCGTCTCCTTGGGACAAACAGGAAACAGCTGACACAGTGCCCTGAAAGAAGCTCACATGATGCGTATTGATCACCGTTTGCCCCCCCTCCAGGGTCTCGCACGCAGAGTCGGGGTCAGCGCTCACCCATCCTGCAGGGCATCGCTGCACAACTGCAGAGTTTGCAGGATGACCCCCCCAAAAATGCACATGATCAAGACAGTATTTAATGAAGAAATGTTTTTTTTTCTCGTAGCAGCTTCAGAAAAGGACAGAAATGGATGCGATAATGCAACCACCGGACAAACCTAACCTTTAGGGTTAGGCAGTAAAAAAAAGGCTGCGTACGTCATATCTCTGCGGCTGGTAGCTGGGTAAACATACTGGGGACCGCAGCATGAATGGGACTCATGCATCAGGCTACAGCTAGATGACTTCTTAACAGAGCACACATACTGTACACAACAAGCTGCGCTATATCCTCCACTGAGATTTCTGTCGTGCAAAAATGATGCTGCCCACAAACTGAGAGGGATGCTCCTAATGTCACTTTAAAGTCAAGCTTTACGCCTTTTCTAAGTCACTCGCCACTCTCCTGGTCATTATGTGCTTTTAAAACTGGTAGCAGAGGAATCGTTTTTCTGTTTTTGCAGAGAGTAGATTTTTGTGCTGCATTTAAGTACGTCTTTACTTGAGATGCTGAGAAAAAGAAACACTATCGAAGAGAAGAAGAAGAAGTGGTGAAAGACAGGGACACAAGAAAAAAGAAAGAGTAGTAATGGGGGAAGTGGTGCATGTCTTTTCTGCAAATCTCCTCTTTCACCTCTGCTCTCCTCCAGCTCTCCATCAGGCCAGCCAAGAGACACTTCACCTCGCACCCGCACACACATGGAGCCTGAGCCAACACACACATAAAGAGTGCACACACTCATCCTCCAGCATGCGCACACACACACATCACTGGCATATGACTGTTGAGCCACCCACTCAGAAAAATAAATGGCAGGAGCTCAGACACGAACGCCTCGACACCAGATGCGTGCACGTATAGACATCCATATGCTTCGTGTGCAACGACCCATCAAAGACAGACATGGAAATAATAACAGTCGAATGTAACCATACGTACACACGCACACATTCACTCACTGTGGATAATTCTGCACATATGCATCGAATCACTGCCTTCTGAGGCCCGCTCCACGGGAAAAAACAGCAGTGCATGAGCAACATGCCACACTCCTGTACCAAACACTGTAAAACAAGCTGCTCTCTCTCTCAAACACACAAACACACGCATAGACTTGCAGCTATAAGTCTATTAGGGTGTTAATAGGCAGATTAGTTTGCACTGTGATCCAAGTTGAAGAGGATATTATCCTCCCGACTTTTTTTTTTTCCTTTTCTCCTCAGACAAAACAAAGCAGAGCTTTTCTACAAACACGTCTGTCATCACGCCTCGACACTGATTAATGTTCTCACATAGAAACACCACAAAAAGCCACTCAAATCTCAATCTAATTAGGAAAAAAATAGCTCCACGTGACACAAGATGGTCAAAACAGCAAAGACAGATGAGAGCAAATCAAGCTTATAAATTTATATAATTTTAAAACCGAATGCGGGCACCAATTCTGCTGATCAATGCATGCAGTGGGAGAAAAATAGGTGGAAAGGGAATTTTATTAACAAAAAAAAGAAAAAAAAAGACTTCCTGCTTTTATTAGGCATGTATCTTTGGATTAAAATAACAAAATATTTTTTAAAAAAAATAGCAAGTGGCAAAAATAAAAATGGTAAAATCTAGTAAGTTATTTTACTTTAAATTTGGAGAAACAATTAAAGAGGGAAATTTAGTTAGAAAGTTAATAAATCACAATAAAATGATTTGATTAAAAAGTTGTATCTATTTTTTTTATTTATTATTTTACTTTATTTTAAAATGTCCCTCTGAGTTCACATGTAAATTTTCAGGGTCTCCGTGTGAGAGGAAGCAGAGAGGAGTCAGGGAAATTCTGATGCCACTGTACCTCTTCCAGGTCTCGGCCCATTGTCGACCTGTCGCCCTTCAAAGGAAGCCGCGTTACTGCACCCTTGCAAAAAGAAAAGGAAGATTCTATTTTAGAAATAGCTTTAGAGTAAAAGAGCAAACTCTAATCTAGTTGTATTTTATTGAATCTCTTTTTTTCTTTCACGCAAATAAGCTGCGCGCCTGGGTGGCATCTCCAGGTTTGAGTTGAAGGCGCATTTTTTTTAACGAGCCTCTTAAACTCTGATGCAGGTTCCCACGTTTTCTCTGACACTAAGCGGAGAGGAAAACATAAAAAATGAAGAAAAAAAAAGGGACGCGGCCTCCGGCTGCTGTGTTGCTGAGGAAACATCCCTGATGAGCCAATTAGGCCCGTGGTAGCGCCTAAATGCGGAGTTTTTAACTTGCATCGGTCGATATTCAAAGCAGCGCATGTTGCGGCTCAATCTGGGCTTCAAATAATATTTCTACAAAATGCCTGAAAAAAAAAACACTTTCAGCTCATTTTAATATTTTTTTTCTTCCAGAAAGTTAAAAAAGTTTTATTTTGTTGGGTAAAATGCGCACAGATGACAGAAAAATGGCAACAACAAAAAAAAAAGGCTGTAGCATATTAATAAAATCTGATTGTTTTTGTTTTATATAACTATTCTGCATTCCTGTATTTTTTTGCGGAATATGTATAATTTCCAGTTTTAAAAAAACAGAAAACAATTTAAACCCCACAGAGGCCTTAACTCCTGGATGCTTATTATTCACATTTCAGAAATGTCTACAAACTTTTCCCGGTTTTGATTAAAGATTTAAAAAAAATAAAATAAACTAAATATATATGTATGTATAAATATATATATATGACAAAAATAAAATATTAATACGAAATGTTGGAGTTTCACTCTATAGTAATTCTAATAAAAATAATTAAGTCATTTATTTTTCCTGTTTTGTAACAATATTGTTTTTATTTTTTGCAAACAAAAAAATATTAAAGTTAATATTTAATCTAATGCTAACATACTTGCTGATGACTTACATTTTTTTCTTATAAAAGTTGTCTTAAAAAAAAACCTCGAGGAGAAACAAAATAAAGGTTAAAGAGATTTAACCGTTTATCCTGATCGATTGGTTTTTAGAAACTGAGATTATCCTTGCACCTGCAAGAAACCACATCTGATTTTTGAGGATCAGCTTTTTTATTATTATTATTTGGTTCAATTAAATCATATCGAAGTTACAATCAGATTCTCAGCTCCTGTCACATATTTGGAGCAGTGCTTCCAGATGTTTGGGGCTTGTTGACGCGCATCAGCGGAGGAGCCGCGTCTCTCCAGGACTCATTGCGCTCCGTAGTCTCCTTCCTCCGCGCGTATCGATCAGATCTAATCCGGCCTAACAAACTATAAAACCCCGCAGCCCCCCCTCCCCGGCTCCTCTTTTTACAGGAGATTTTTTTTTTTTTTAGCAGCGCGCACGAACCCATAACGCAGCTCTCTGGCCGAACCCCCCAGGGGTGCGCCAGGCTCGGCAAACACAAAGTCATTATCGCTTAGATTCCAATAAGGCAAGTCTGTCAAGGAACGAGCTTCCTTCGGA
This sequence comes from Cyprinodon variegatus, assembly GCF_000732505.1. Taxonomy (NCBI): domain Eukaryota; kingdom Metazoa; phylum Chordata; class Actinopteri; order Cyprinodontiformes; family Cyprinodontidae; genus Cyprinodon; species Cyprinodon variegatus. Next base: position 500,764 of record NW_015151087.1, on the reverse strand, counting down.
GAATTTATGTCAGAGGATATCTTCTAAGTGATGCGCAGAAGGATAAATAACAGCGAGTCCCACAGCTGATTACACTGAAACAACGATGCGCGTTAGTGCAGAGGAGAGGGGGTTCCAGCACATGCGGAGCGCAGGGGCCCATCCACCTGCTCTTACCGGCACTGGGAGGGGGGTCTCTACAACCCACACCTCCTTCTCAATTATTTTTATTCAGACATCAGTGGCTTCACATTATTTATTTTAGGGAAAAACATCATAAAATTAAAAATGAGCTTCCAACTTTTAGTTAAAACAGGAAATTGTCATGCTGATAAAACTGTCAAGGGATAATTTTATTCCAGATATGAAAGTAGGAAAAATAACAAACATGCAGTAATAAAAATGAGTCAGAGAAAAGGGATAATACTGCATGAAAAGTTACAACACGGAGCGGCTGCGGCCTGGGTGCGTAACAGCGCGTGCATGGCACCACAGAGCCCGCGGTGATTAACTGCGACCTGGCAGCCGTGCGCGATCCTCACCGTCTCCCCCTCACACGCGCGCGCGCGAACGGAGGCGCACAAACACGCACGCGCGCACGAACTTCCCACTTTGAACATTCCTCCTCCCTTTCTGCCTCCGACATTTCTCCAAAAATCTGTTAAAAATAACTGTGCTGCTCCGGATCCAGGCTTACACCTGGGTTGAAATACATTTTAAAAAGGCTGCAGATCGAATTTAAAACAGGAATAAAAAATAAAAATATATTTAAAAAAAATGTTTCCAGGCGAGGCTCGGTTCTTCCGCGGCTGCTCTGTGGCTGTGCAACCGTGCAGGGTACTCCCTGGGTCGGCCACAGGAAGAGAAATGAGTCGGTCTCGGATGGAGCTTCTGGATGAAGCGCTCAGGTTTCCAAAACACGGCTGGTTTTTGCTTTAACTCAGCCTCATTTATGGAGGCTTTAAAACAAGGTGTGTATAAGGAGTCCATACAGGGGAGCCAATTAATGAATAATCTCATATATGGGGAAATAATAAGAAGAATATAAACCTGTGGTTTTAAAAATTGACAAATTGCACTATATCATGAATGATGCTATTTAACATTGTATATATATTTAAGGAATCCATGCATGATGCAAATAAATAATTTTTTTTAAAGCACCTGGAAATAAAGACCCATGCAAAAAAATTAATCTAATCTTATCAAGGAAAGTTAAGAAAAAAATAATAATTTTGCAAATTCAAATTCTGATCCTCTCTCTAACAAAACAGCAACAATCAGCCCTAACCTGTTAACACACACACACACACACACACACACAGAGAGAGACAAAGATCCAAGACACAGATACTTTCCTGGACCAAGAGGTGGAAGATGTTAACAAGCAGACATGAGGGATGAAGTTTGTTTCCCTCCACAGAACGGACACCCAGACAGAGATCTGAGGTGGACAGGATGCAGACGTACCTGCTGGGACATTCTGTAGAGGAGGTTGCTGTCAGTGCTCTGCTGCTGCCATGTCCCCATGAAGCCCGGCTGCTCAGCACTAGGCGGTCTGGTGCTGAACTGCATGGAGCTCTCGCCTGCTCCCTCAGCGTTCCTGCTGCTGCTAACAATGCTAACACCACCCAGACCACCACCACTGCCTCCGATGCTGCTGAGGTGACTCTGACTTCTGGAGGGGATCCTCACACCGACGGTGGCTTCGTTAACCTGAGCCGGAGGGGGTGACTCCGGGGCTCTGCTGGGCTCTGCGGGGACCGTGTCAGGCTCGCTGCTTCTCACATCCAACTCTGCCTCCTTGGACTTGGAAAGAGGGAGAGATGAGGGGGAGGGAGGGTAAGAGGGGAGAAGTAGGAGTGTGAAGGAGGAGAGAAGAAAATAAGTCAGCAAAGGTGGGTTCTTTTAGGGTCGTGATGTCTTTGGGGTTTTCTTTTGTGAACAGGATAACTTGGCGGCACAGCAGTGTGTGTTTGGATGTAATTGTTATGAAGCTGGAGGGAGAAAAAAAAGGGGGGGTGCTTGCGGTGAATCTCCTCAGGGGCCTCCTGATCTTGTGGGGTGGGTGAGGGGTGGGCACCATTGGAGGTGAGGTGGGTTGGAGAGAAGGATGGAGAGGCTGATGAAAAGCTGAGCAAGAATGGAGTAAAACAAAATAAAAAGGTGGAGGGGACCCAGGAAGGAAAGCAGCAACATGGACACACCAGAACATGCTTCATCTGCCTGCATAATGTTCAAAAATGAGTGTCAAAGAGCAACAAAGTTTGGAATAAGAAATCAGCAAAGACAACACATGCACAGGAATTCTGCAAAGCTGAAGTGATCCTGGAGAGCTAAGATAGGTTCCTATAAATCTGAGCCTGAAGTTTGGTTCTAAAAGGTCCCATTAAAGCCCAAGAGTTGAGTCGTGTCTTACCATCAAACCACTGGCTGTCCCGGGAAAGTGAGGATGAAGTGTGAGCTGAGCCACCAGCTATCCCGCTCCTCTCCCTGCCTCCTTTTCTTTCTCTCTCTGTGTGACTCCGTCCCTCTCCTGACGTCCGTGCCGCTGCCTGTCCTCCCTCCTATCCTCTCCCTTTACTCCTCTCTCTCTTTCTCTCTCTCTCTCTGTCTGACTCCTCTGTACTCCACCGCAGCCACGGAGGGACTGAGCAGGAGCACCTCAGAGTTGGTGTGTGTGTGTGAGAAAGAGAGCAAAGCGAGGGAGAGAGGAAATGTGTGTGTGTGCCGGGCCGGTGAAGGCTCAACTGTGCCTCTCTGCTCTGAGATGCTCAGTGACACTGCGCTGCACACTTCTCCTGCATGGACACCCCTCCTCTGCTCGGGGCAGGGAGGTGGGGGCATCGCTGAGCAGTAAGAGGAGGAGGAGGAGATGAGGATGAGGGGGGAGTTAGCTGCTTGTCCCCCTGCCTTATTACCATGTTCACTGCTGTTAGTGGCCGGCGTTTCTTAAAACAAAGTTCTCCTATGGGACAGACCCCACACACACCAACACACACACAGCTGCTCTGCGTCTGTCTTCTACTTTTTGCACGTCTCCTGATGCACAACAATTTCATTAATTGTCATGTTGTTAAAAATAAAACTCAAAATCTTCTGCCTTTGTAGGATTTTCAGCAGCTCTAATGAAGGACTAATGGAACAGCAGCAATCTGCCACCATCACCAGCAGCATCAACACGCTCAGCTCACAGGCACCTCCTCCTCCTCCTTCTTCTCCTGCTCCATGGAGGCTCTCAGATTTTAATTAAGAAAAAAATGAGGAAGAGGTTCCATTTTAGCCAAATTGGTCCCCGCAGCAGAGAAGGTGTGGGAATAACATGAGGGATGGAGGAGTAGAAGGAGACAGACACAGAGAAAAAAGACACACAGGAGGATGTAAGGAGGGATGAACAGAAAAAAAAAAAAATACTTCCTTTGACACAGCATCTCAAACAATGAAGACCCCCCCTCCTCTTCCTCCACAACCTCCTGCCCCTTTCATTTTTCCTCTTTACTCTCATCGGCTTCCCATTTTCCCCATCTCGGTCTGTCATTAGAGAAATGGCAGAGCAGGTACGGCGGTCCACGGCCACAGACGGAGATGTCACAGTGATCTTTCCACGGCAGCGCAACAAAAGAGAAGGGGACAGGCGAAGAACTTGTCTCCTCGATGGCATTAAACAGCTCCTGATCTATAGAGTCACTTCAAATTTGGTGCTAAATTGCTGCAGACGGCTGCCTGGCTGTCTGTTAAAAGCCTTTTGTAGCAGCTGTTAATGGCAGCGCGGTGTTAACCTTTGCTGAGATTATCACAGCCAAGAAAAGTGCAGCATGTGTATTAAATGTGTGTTCTTTTTGTCTTCTGTCAGTGGGTTCAATTTACATCTTAACCCTTTTTTTTACCCAATGTCTTCCCTCCATTTTTCCTCCCTTCTTGTCTGTAGATTAATCAATCAGAGATCAGAATAAGACTATTTTCTTTGCATTAGCCCTGATTAATGATCCACACGATAAATAATACAATGTTTATTTTTTTCCTTCCAAATATAAAATAAAAATATATTAAAAATAAAATGTTCATTCAGTTCTAGGCTAAAGGTGTCACCTAACAGCAAACAGAAATAAGGGTCACCTTTATCCTGCTGTACGTTGATAGGGGTTAAAGAAGATGTGCCTGCTTGGATACCTTATAATCAGTGCAGTGTCCTCTGCAGGCTTTAGGGGAGATGCACCACCTCTCCTTTTAGTGACTTGAACTCTAAACAACTTAGATTGATATACAAGTAAGTCAATTTTCATAACAATACGTGTATTTTCCCTTAATTTGAGCAGCAAAGTAAGGCAATCTGCCAGTGCAAGAAAAAAAAAAAGAAAAAAAAACGACTCAGTTCTCTTACCATAAGTCCATATCTTCTAATTAACTTATTTTAAGTGCAAAACAAACTGATCCTACGTAGATCATCTTATTTGCTTTCTAAATTTAAGAGGAAATATGCTAATTTAAAAAAAATATTTATTTATTTTTAGCACCTGGTCTCGTCAGCCTACAATCCTTAAAAGAACATCACAGTACGTAAGCTGCAAACATTTTCTGTCTAACCAAGTCTTTCTGAGATTGATATACTAAGCAATCCCAGATTATATACAATTAATATCAATAAAAAAAAATACTACTCAAAATAAGTGTAATAATCTTCCAGAGTAGAAAGACAATTGCACTTGGTAAGACTTAATGATATATTCTCCAAAAAAAAGAAGCAAGGTCTTGAAGATTATTGCACTTATTTTCAGTTTTTCTCAAAATAAGATAAAGAATCTGGTCTTTTTTAGTATATCAATATCAAAACAGAATACATCTTTTTTTCACTAAGATCTGAGATTGCAAGCATTGATTTGATGGACACTTTTTGCACAAACATCTGTAATGGACAGGAAAAGCCCATCTATACTTTTAACAAGCTGTCTTTTATTTTTGCATTATGGCCTATGACCCGTCAGCAGCCGCTATAATAAAACACATAATGCATCACGCCTTCGTCGTGCAGCTTCACTCTTAGCAACTTATTGAAAAAATAATGCATGAGGTCGTTGGCTAATTCTATTAAGTGACAATTTAGCTGCCAAGGTTCCTTTTTCCCCTCTCCAGAGTTTCCCCCCCTCTCCCTTCTCTCGGCTGTAAATGTGCTAGTCTGTGGGTTTTTCAAGTGGCACTCAGTGTTTCAAGTCAAGCTGGTGGCTCAGCTTCTAACCCGGCTGCTTAATGGCTGTTATTTGTGGGAGGGAGGAGTGGACTCTGCCAATAGAGCTCACTCTTACTCCTCATTTCTCTAACACTCTTTTTCTCCTTCTCTTGCTGCTTCTTGCTGATGGAAACAGCTAAAGAGGAGAAACGAAAAAATACAAGGCTGAAAGAAATTTGGAGTGGAGATGAAATAGAAAAATGAAAAATCTCTATTAGCAGCAGGGGGGAAGAAAAAAAAGAGGAAAGAAGCGGATCCCGGAGAATCTCAGGCTCCTTTATTAAAACTATTATTGTGCAGGACTAGAGAATTCCCCGTGGGGCAGGGGTCCATGTCGAAGCCCATATAATTAACTAGAGGCTCAGCTACGGATCAATTACCAGACAAGCAAGTGATAGCTGAATCAATGGAAGATCATCAGGCTCGTTATCAGTGTTGCAACTCATTAGAGGAAAAGTGAGGTAGAGAAAGAGGGAGAGCAAAAAAAAAAAAAAGGAGAGGGAGGGAGGGTAAAGATAGAGGGAGGGAGGAGATGGGTGAGGCAGGAGGTTTGGGCAGGGCTGATGTGTGTTGTGTATTTGTGGTGGACTCCTCGTTAGCCGCCACTGACTGGTGACAGGGGGGGCGATAAGGGCAGGCCGCTCTGTAGCAACAGTCACTGAGGCTTGTACGGATCAATACAAATGTGTGCATGAGGTTAAAGCTGGGCCGTAGCATCCTGACTCTCCCGTGACTTGGGATGGGGGGGTCAGGGGGGTTCACAATCTGAGTGAGTGAATGTCAAGTATAGAAAGTTACACACCAAACCTGACATTACAAAAGGGGGGGTGTCTTTAACAAAAGGTGATAATAAATCCTAAAAAAAAAATCTAAAATAATCAGCAGTAAATTGGGTTTTGTTTGAAACTAAACATTTTTCATTCAAACTTTTTGAATAAGACTGTATTAATTCTTTATTTTGATGTAAATATTTATCTTTATACTTTTTATCCTACATTCAGTGCCTAAAAGGAAATTTAAATGATAAAAAAAGGAACATGATGTCATAAAATGGGGGGACATATTGTTTTAAAAGTAAAGTAAAGTTATAACATCAGAGCAGTGCTTCTTCCTAAATGATTGGCAAGCAAAGGTTTCATTTTAAATATGTGCAACATACCCTGAGAGTTTTACTCTCCTGCTCTAAAGTTTTTCATATTGAACTGATGTTGATATGATGGATGGAAACTAAAGTCATTCCTTGTTTGTTATTAAAATCTTGGCCAATAAAGAGGATTCTAATGATCCCATCAGAAAATGTCTCTCTAGCTGAATCAGGTCCTGTCACCTCATTGATCCAAATGTCTGCACGATCTTTGGCTTCCTGGCCTTTTTGCTCTTCCACCTGTTATCACCATCTTCCCAACCTTTAAATGCAATACTGTTGTGGCCTTCATCTTAAGATTTACCTCCCTTTCATGAAGTCTGAGGACCCTGAAGCTCTTCACCTTACCCATACGCCGATGGTGGCACGCTACAATGTGGTCAAAGACATGATAACTGAGATGGACAGAGTAACCATTACCCCGGTAAAAAAAACATCTTCATGATAAAAGTCTGGATTCATATAATGTTTTCATCTCTATTTCAGATAATTTAACTGATTTTCATGGCAAAGGACTTTTAAATGCTTGGTCTTGGATTGTTCCATCTCTTGTTTTTATCGACTAGACACATGACAAACAACTAGGCATGCAAACACTCACACCTGAGGGAAGTTTAGAGAAACCAACTGACCTATCAGTCATGCTTTTAGGTTGTGCGAGGAAGCTGGAGTACCCAGAGATTGCATGTATGCATGTGGAGAGCATTAAGGTAACCATTCTAATAATGTGTCACCATTAAGCTTGTGGTCTGGGTCAGCCTATATTCCAGGGGTAACCTATTAAAAATCAGCAGGGTCAGATTAAAGAAAACCATCAACCAGTAAAGGTCCGGAGACATTTTTAATTATAATCTGTTACTTTAAACATAATTTAACACTGAAATAAATGAGGTGTTTATGCATCCATATTATTCGTTGACTTTTTAAATAAACAAAAAAAAGATTTAAAAAAAAGGGTATTTTTCCATTTTAAAATTTACAGTGTTTTTTTCAGTAGAGAACAGCAATCGTTCAGTTTGGTATACAGACAAATTCCTGATTCATATATTTTTTAAAACACCTGAACAGACCATTTGTTATTTCTTTTCTTTCTTTTTTAAGGCTTAATAAGAGAAATGGGCTGCAAGGCTTTAAATCTGGGTTTGAATTGAGACAAAGCCATTCTAAAGTACATATCAAGGTGCTACTTTTGAGCCTAGATCCATATTTATTTTTGATTCTGTTCATGGTGGAGAATCCTGCTTCACAGCTGCAGGTTGAGCCAAACATACTCAAAATGTGCAGGGTCAGCTTTTAGCACCATTTCACTTTTCTGTCACCAGTTCACTGCAGTTCTTCCAGCAGTCCACACTTTCTCTGCTCTCTTTTTCTCATCATCTTCTCCTTCTTTTCCATCGCCCGGCTTGCCACAGGTGTGCCTGCTGTGTCTAAAAGTAACAGCAGCAGCAACCCAGACTGACAGCAGCTCATTGGATCATTTGTATTACCTGCAGCCTGGTGCCAGACGCTCCGGATGGCTTTACCATATTAACAGGAGAAGTTTCCATCTACACTAACACAAAAGTTGAAAATAGAAAGCTGTTTTAAATGCAGCTCCTCCCATCGTCCAAAACATCCTTTTTAAATAGTGGTATCCAGGATGCTGCCTACCTTTTATCTATAGATTAAGGCGATACAAAAGAGGAAAGGGTTCAAAATGGGCAATGATATATTTTTTTCTTTCATCTTGGTTCACATTTTTTTTAAGTCATAGGGAAGCGGCTGTTCCAACCGTTGCATTTCCCAATTCTCCTGAGTGGTGCATGACTTTACACGAGTGAATAAAGTGAATCTGATTGGTCGCTTATCAAGAGGGCGGGATTGTTGTGACGGAAGGTTCGCAAGCAAGTTTGGTTGTGACTGGTTTCTCGGAAGCCTCCTGCTAACCAGATAGCAACTTAGTGCTAGTAGGTTCCCAATGGGAAATTCCATTGGGACCAAGTAGCACTAAATTGGTGACTTAGAAACAACACTGTCAAGGAACGCTATGGACAGAGGAAACCTGCAAGAGGAGGAGAGTTTAGTGTCGGAGGTCGTGGATGAGTCTCCTCCATCAACCAAAACAGATTTTAAGACAGGATTTTTTTTGAAAACAGAAATGTTCTAAATTTTGGGACAATATGATCTGATAAAAAGTACATTTATATACATGTTTAAGGCAGAATGATTTGACATTTAAATATGACTTCCCTACGACTTTAAATAATAATAGATAAAACCTCTCCAATGTCCTAGGTATATTTGGCCAGGCTTATTTTCTTGTGAAAGGAAGTGAAAGCAGTGCAGGAGGAAGGGTAAAACCAGGATTTCATCGGCTTCTTGAACTTTTTGTCCTTCGCCTGCAAGCAATGAGCCACCCTCAATCACAGCCCGTCAAGTCTCTCAGCTGCTGCTGGTTTGTTTCCTCAATACCGACGTCTAATGGGTCAAATAGCCCAGAAATTGGGCACAGCAGCTTTTGAGTCTTGAGAGGAAAAGAGCGGCTTGTTTGAGCAAACAACGGATGCCGCTGTCATCAATGGTGCCAAATTACAATGCTTAGGCGCTGTCTTGTTTTTTAGTTTTGTTTGTGGGTGATTATACACGTCATAAGGAGAGGTCAAAAGGAAGGATGAGGGCTGAGGTAAGTGGAGCTTCATTATCTTTCCAGCGATGGAGAAAACATTATCAAGGCGAACAGGGAAGGATGGAAGACTCTACTTTTGCTGAAGGTGATGCTTCTTCATCATTCAAAGCACTTTCCAAAATAAAGCTTCAACATTTTTCCTCAAGTTGTTATCAAATTTAACTACAAAAAACAATACTAAATAAAAAACCTACAGTAATAAAAGCCTGAGATATCTGGGAAGTGGCATTTCCTAAACAAGCGAGTGCAACCTTTGTAGAGCCCGTTGGAGACATTAGCAGGAGCACATGCCCCAGGGCTGGTACTGCCGGTGACCTGATTTATGGTCTCAATGTACGCACATGTGACAAGGAGCAGCGTGTCGATCAGATGGCATAGGGATAGAACTGTCCCTGTTCTGCTACCACTACAGGGCCACAAGACATCATATGACAGCAACAGGAACAGCTCTTTACTTGTGATGGTGGGATAAGAGGGAGACTGAGAGAAAGACACAGCAGAAGCTAGACGGGGGCATGGGAAGGTCTGAAAGACGAGTGGGAGCCACATGATTGCCTGTGTCACTGATCACTGCAAACTCTCTGGGCTCGGCTAATAAAGATCACTTTTGTAGAGATAGAAGGAGGAAAGGACGGCCGCTGAGCACCTCGGTCAAGTCTTATGAGTTCTACAATACAGTCGTGCTTGTGGTTATACACAATAGCTAACGGTAAATTCTGGGAACATAAACAACAGTGGGATAAGTGCAGTTTGCCCTCCAACTGAAGGGTTGCTGGTTCGAACCCCGTGTTCATCTGAATGACCCTAAATACCTGATTGTTATTTGGCTTCAGATGGAATCGAAGACTGTGATGCAATATAAGTATCAAATTAGTTACTAGTAAGCAGACATGGGCAATGTGGAGTCAACAAGTCATCTCCATGTCATGTATTGGTTCTATCCAGCCAATTAACCAGGTGAGTCCAATCTGCACAGGTTAATTCACGGTGAAGATTGGACTCACCTGCTTCAGTGGCTGGGTAGAACCAACACATGACATGGAGATGACTTGTTGACTCCACATTGCCCATGTCTGCTAGTAAGGATGCAAGTTATTAATTAATAAATTGTTTTATATTACGGATTGGCTGATGATTAATTTATAATTCCTCTTTTTTATAAAATCGCAGTCTAAGCTCGTACCGAGAGAATATATAAATTTCATAAAGGGCTAGATTTTTACATGCTGAATTTAAAAAAAAAGTTGTATTTCATTACGGTACATTTTAACATTTAATTGTGGCAGCTGTATCAAATACTGACTGAATAAAGAAAAAATAGTTTCTTACACATTATTAACCTATATTTAGAAGAAACAGGAAGCTGTGAAGTTGCTGAAAGAAGATAGACAGAGATGTAAAACTATCGTTAACAGACAGGGTATGTCGCTCTAACATACTGTCGGACTATTTGCCCCTTCGTTACAATGAAGTGGATGGTAATTGTGTTACCTTTCTGTTTTTAGTGTAATCCTTCAATCAGTGCTGGGAGAGAGCTTGTGTAGCCAGCAGACCTTTTTACCTGGCAATTACATAGGCAGTAAAACTAAATGGGTTAATCAAGTGTTTATACTTACAAACCGAACATGATAAAAATTAATTCTGGATCCATCAAACAATAATCCCAGATTGGACTCTGGAACTCTTCATTTTCTGCTATAGCGGGCCTCTGCTCTGCATTACTTCATTTCTAAATATCAGTAAGCCCCCATTCAAGGAATTAAAAAAAATGTAAGTTAAGAAATCATAGCCATTGGTTGTATATTGTTGTTCTAATCTAGCCCCATTTACACCACCCTTTTGAAACCATGCTGAGAAAGGTCTGAGTGCGCTAACCGAGCAAACTGTTGAGTGTAAATGGAACGCAACTGAACTGGACTATGTCAGACACAACCGAAGCGTGCTTAATCTAGTACTAGTTCCACAGTCGGGCTCAGCAGGGTTCAGTTGTGGCTCGTTTCTCTGTTAACAAAGAGCGCATGAGCAGACAGCGTCAACTTCTATTTACTGTCAGCTGACTCATTTTGCAGGTTTTCTGCCGTGCCCGGCTTTGCAATTCACAGATCTCTTTATCTGTTAACAACACAAACTTCTTCTCAGCCTATTAATAATAAAAGGCATCAAAATAGTGCGTTGCAACCTGGAATGATGCCAAGAGTGAATCTGTCATTGAAATTTGGACAGAGGACGGCATCTTTGCACATACGTTCCTCAATATTATGGGTGCCGCCATTTTTGTTGGCATAATTCCTGCCATGAGCTGTAGTATCGTGGACCGCCGACGGGCCTGAAATCGTGGTAGCATGACGTTTAATTGGTCGTAAGAAACCACGGTTAACTGATCCAAGCTCAGTCCGAACTCTGTACAGATTGGTTTCAGAGGGGTAGTGGAAATGGAAACTATGAATCTACCTACAGCGCTATATACACAACATTTAACTGAAACATAATTTGCTACTG